>NC_052147.1:29816422-29916358 GCF_902713615.1 Scyliorhinus canicula | reverse complement strand
CGATGATGCTGTGATAAGCATATTCGACTGACTCAGCCATGTCTGAGACGTAATCTTCGAAAAACAAATCATCTTTTGTTGTTTCGGAATTCATTTTGTTCTCTTCACTTTGGGTGGTGCAGACTGCTTTTTCCAGGGTGTTGTGCGAGTTATTTTTAACTGCTGGTGTAAGTTCAGGCGTTTTTCTGTGTTCTGAGGCAAGAAAATTTGCTTTTACCACTTTAAGTGTCTTGTTTTCAATTTTCGGGCATTTCCCTTTTAAGTAGGGCGTGGTCGGGATGCTCAGACGTCATGACGTCACGCGTAGGAATGAATTGCGCACGCGCAAATCGGCCTTCCTCCTTCACTGTGCGGTTTTGTGTCCATTGCGCATGCGCGGCTTGCGCATGTGCATAACGATCCGTGACCAAAACTTTTTGAGACTGCGCATGCGCGGCTTGCGCATGCGCATAACGATCGGCACCGCGACCTTTTTTAAACTGCGCATGCGCAGCTTCCGGTTCCAGCGCATGCGCAGACGCAATTTGTAGTTTTTTGCTTGCCCGAGACTGCAAAATGTGCTCCGACGCCATTTTATCGCGGATTTCAGCGTTTTTTCTTTCTAAAAGTTGTAAGTTACCTTTTCTTTCCGATCTGGACTGGATTTCAGCGTTTTGGCTTTGTGACAAATTCATGTTATTTCTTCTTTTTGATCTGTACTTTTCATTCGCGATTTCTTGTTCTTTTCGTGATTTTGCATCACTCAGTCTCTGTGCAGTTTGGCCTCTGAGCATGCCTTGCTGTTCAAATTCCTTAAGGAACTCTTCAAATTTGTTTAGTATTGTTTGTAAGCTGTTTCTGTCTTCACCTTCTGAGTATTTAAATCCATTATAAACTTTCCTAGCTTCATGTCCTTCGATGAGTATTGCTATTTTAATTTCGTCTGAGGCTGCTGCTGCATCATTTGCTATGATACCGAAATCGAACCATTGCTTAAACCTTTTCCAGACACTTCTTACATTGCCAGTAGTGTCCAGCTGAAGTGGGAATCCAAGGCACATCCTCCCATCAGCGATGTCTTCCCAAGTCGAATGTCCAGTAGGAGATTTCCATGCCATTTTGTTCTTTCTGTGTCTGCCACTGAGTTGTCCTGTAGTAAGCGTCTGAAGCCACTCCTGGGTACCATGTGTTGTTCCTCGTGTCTTAATAAAGCTCCTAGTCGCAAATGTGGAGAAGATGCTTTATTGTGAATTCGTTCTCTCTTCAGAGCTTAACCTACGGCTACCTCAAATGCTACTAGCTGGTGTGTCTGTGTCCTGCTACCAGTTCTGCCTTCCGTGAAGTGTGTCCTCACTTCCTTTCCCGGTGTATTTGTATGGCTCTCCCGTGTTCCCTCTAGTGTTTGCTCAGTTGTATTGCATCTAGTTAACTTGTGATCACCACAATCACCTTCTCCGCAGCCATATCACCTTCTCCGCAGCCATTCCCCCTTCCCCGCAGCCATATCACCTTCTCTGCAGCCCTATCACCTCCGCAGCTATATCACCTTCTCCGCAGCCATATCACCTCCTCCGCAGCCATATCACCTTCTTCGCAGCCATATCACCTCCTCCGCAGCCCTATCACCTTCTCCGCAGCCATATCCCCTTCTCCGCAGCCCTATCTCCTTCTCCGCAGCAATATCTCCTTCTCCGTAGCCATATCACCTTCTCCGTAGCCATATCTCCTTCTCCGCAGCCATATCACCTTCTCCGCATCCATATCCCCTTCCCCACGGCCATATCACCTTCTCCGCAGCCCTATCACCTTCCCCGCAGCCCTATCACCTTCTCCGCAGCCATAGCACCTTCTCTGCAGCCATATCACCTTCTCTGCAGCCATATCACCTTCTCTGCAGCCCTATCACCTTCTCCGCGGCCATATCACCTTCTCCGCAGCCATATCACCTTCTCCGCAGCCATATCACCTTCTCTGCAGCCATATCACCTTCTCCGCAGCCATATCACCTTCTCCGTAGACAAATCACCTTCTCCACAGCCATATCACCTTCTCCGTAGACAAATCACCTTCTCCGCAGCCATATCACCTTCTCCGCAGCCATATCACCTTCCCCACGGCCATATCACCTTCTCCGCAGCCCTATCACCTTCTCCGCAGCCATATCACCTTCTCCGCAGCCATATCACCTTCTCCGCAGCCATTCCCCCTTCCCCGCAGCCATATCACCTTCTCCGCAGCCATTCCCCCTTCCCCGCAGCCATATCACCTTCTCTGCATCCATATCACCTTCTCTGCAGCCATATCACCTTCTCCGCAGCCATATCACCTTCTCCGCAGCCATATCACCTTCTCCGCATCCATATCACCTTCTCTGCATCCATATCACCTTCTCTGCAGCCATATCACATTCTCTGCAGCCATATCACTTTCTCCACAGCCCTATCACCTCCTCCGCAGCCCTATCACCTTCTCCGCAGCCATATCCCCTTCTCCGCAGCCCTATCTCCTTCTCCGCAGCAATATCTCCTTCTCCGCATCCATATCACCTTCTCCGCAGCCCTATCACCTTCTCCGCGGCCATATCACCTTCTCCGCAGCCATAGCACCTTCTTTGCAGCCATATCACCTTCTCCGCGGCCATATCACCTTCTCTGCAGCCATATCACCTTCTCCGCAGCCCTATCTCCTTCTCCGCAGCAATATCTCCTTCTCCGCATCCATATCACCTTCTCCGCAGCCCTATCACCTTCTCCGCAGCCATAGCACCTTCTCTGCAGCCATATCACCTTCTCTGCAGCCATATCACCTTCTCCGCAGCCATATCACCTTCTCCGCAGCCATATCACCTCCGCAGCCATATCACCTTCTCTGCATCCCTATCACCTTCTCCGCAGCCCTATCACCTTCTCCGCAGCCATATCACCTCCGCAGCCATATCACTTTCTCCGCAGCCATATCACCTTCTCCGCAGCCCTATCACCTTCTCCGCATCCATATCACCTTCTCCGCAGCCATATCACCTTCTCCGCAGCCATATCACCTCCTCCGCAGCCATATCACCTTCTCTGCATCCATATCACCTCTCCTACCTCCGCAGCCCTATCACCTTCTCCACAGCCATATCACCTTCTCCGCAGCCATATCACTTCTCCGCAGCCATATCACCTCTCCGCAGCCATATCACCTTCTCCGCATCCATATCACCTTCTCCGCAGCCATATCACCTTCTCCGCAGCCATATCACCTTCTCCGCAGCCATATCACCTTCTCCGCAGCCATATCACCTTCTCGTAGCCATATCACCTTCTCCGCAGCCCTATCACCTTCTCCGCAGCCATATCACCTTCTCTGCAGCCATATCACCTTCTCCGCAGCCCTATCACCTTCTCCGCAGCCATATCACCTTCTCTGCAGCCATATCACCTTCTCCGCAGCCATATCACCTTCTCCGCATCCATATCACCTTCTCCACAGCCATATCACCTTCTCCGCAGCCATATCACCTCTCCGCAGCCATATCACCTTCTCCGCAGCCATATCACCTTCTCCGCAGCCATATCACCTCCGCAGCCCTATCACCTTCTCCGCAGCCCTATCACCTCCGCAGCCATATCACCTCCTCCGCAGCCCTATCACCTTCTCCGCAGCCATATCCACTTCTCCGCAGCCCTATCTCCTTCTCCGCAGCCATATCTCCTTCTCCGTAGCCATATCACCTTCTCCGTAGCCATATCTCCTTCTCCGCAGCCATATCACCTTCTCCGCATCCATATCCCCTTCCCCACGGCCATAATACCTTCTCTGCAGCCCTATCACCTTCCCCGCAGCCCTATCACCTTCTCCGCAGCCATATCACCTTCTCCGCAGCCATATCACCTTCTCCGCAGCCATATCACCTTCTCCGCAGCCCTATCACCTTCTCCACAGCCATATCACCTTCCCCACGGCCATATCACCTTCTCCGCAGCCCTATCACCTTCTCCGCAGCCATATCACCTTCTCCGCAGCCATATCACCTTCTCAGCAGCCATATCCCCTTCTCCGCAGCCATATCACCTTCTCCGCAGCTATATCACCTTCTCTGCAGCCATATCACCTTCTCCGCAGCCATATCACTGTGTTGTTCCTCGTGTCTTAATAAAGCTCCTAGTCTCAAATGTGGAGAAGATGCTTTATTGTGAATTTGTTCTCTCTTCAGAGCTTAACCTACGGCTACCTCAAATGCTACTAGCTGGTGTGTCTGTGTCCTGCTACCAGTTCTGCCTTCCGTGAAGTGTGTCCTCACTTCCTGTCCCGGTGTATTTGTATGGCTCTCCCGTGCTCCCTCTAGTGTTTGCTCAGTTGTATTGCATCTAGTTAACTTGTGATCACCACATCCCCCTTTTTCTCTTTACATATTTTCTGTACATCGTTAAAGAAAATTGTACATCCTGTCCCGGTGTATTTATAGCTCTCCCTCTAGTGTTTGCTCAGTTGTATTGTATCTAGTCAATCTACGATCACCACATCCCCCTTTTTCTCTTTACATATTTTCTGTACATCGTTAAAGAAAATTGTACAAAACAGTTACTTATGATATGCGTATCTATACAAGTGATGGTGCTATCGCATATTTTACAAAGCCAATGTATTTATGTGTCCAATCTTAATAAAAACATTTATGAGTCCAAACTTGATGAATTTGTTCAGAGCTTTTTTTTCTTTTTGTTGTTGATGACGTGGTGATATTGATATTGCAACTCTGTTGTGAATGTTGTTGGTGTTCCTTGTTATTTTAAGTAACCAATGCGTCATCCCGAGGTGTTTGCATGGTCGAACCACTGATATTGACTGACATGGACTTTTTTCTGTGCTTGTGGTATCGATGTATTATCTCATCTGCCTTGAAAGCTGGTGTGCTTGCTTGTTCTGGAGCAGATGTGAGTTTGTGCGATTCGTTGTCATCCCATGACATGTTTGTAGTCTTGTCATCGTTTTGCAGTGTGCTGTGGCATTGTCCTTCATGTGCCGAGTAGTACCATTGTGTATAAGTCGTTGTTTCATTGCTGTTGTTTCTGTCGTTCCTGTCTTTGTTGTTTTCGTTGCCGTACTTGTTGCTGTTTTTGTCGTTTCTGTCTTTGGTGTTGTCGCCGTCGTTGTTCCTGACTTTGTTGTTTTCGTTGCCGTTCTTGTTGCTGTTCTTGTCGTTTCTGTCTTTGGTGTTGTCGCTATCTTTGTTCCTGACTTTGTTGTTTTCGTTGCCGTTCTTGCTGCTGTTCTTGTCGTTTCTCTCTTTGGTGTTGTCGCTATCTTTGTTCCTGACTTTGTTGTTTTCGTTGCCGTTCTTGTTGTTTCTGTCTCTGTCGTTGTCGCTATCTTTGTGCCTGACTTTGTTGTGTGTCTTGTCGCGCTTCATGTTGCTTTTGTTCTTGCTGTTGTTGTTCTCGTTTCTGCTGTGCTTCTTGCTATTGTTGTTGGTCTTGTCGCGCTTCATGTTGCTTTTGTTCTTGCTGTTGTTGTTCTCGTTTCTGCTGTGCTTCTTTTGACTTTTCTTTTTCTTGTTATACTCTATGAGTGTCCCGTGTGGATAATTTGAGTCATTGAGCATTTCGTCTCGAGAGTGGTGCGAATGATCTGATGTTGCATCGGTGCTGGTGACATCAATCATTTGTGGAGGATTTGATTCCTCATCTTTGCTTTCTTGGTGCTCCTCTTCTGGAGTCAAATTCTTCTCGATTTCATTTGACGCGGTGTCTCTGGATTCTTGGAGCTCCTCTTCTGGAGTCAAAAACTTCATGATTACAATTGAAGTGGTGTTTCTGGACTCTTGGCGCTCCTCTTCTGGAGTCCAAATCTGCATGATTTCACTTGACGTGGTCTCTCTGGACTCTTGGTGCTCCGCTTCTGGAGTTAAAATCTTCATGATTTCTGTTGATGTTGTCTCACTGGACTCCAGGTGCTCCTCTTCTGGAGTCAAAATCTGCATGGTTTCTTTTGGCGTGGTCTCTCTGGACTCCAAGTGCTCCTCTTCTGGAGTCAAAATCTGCATGGTTTCTGTTGGCGTGGTCTCTCTGGACTCCAGGTGCTCCTCTTCTGGAGTCAAAATCTGCATGTTTTCTTTCGGCGTTGTCTCTCTGGACTGTTGGGTGGCCCGACTCTGTGCTTCTGTACAGACAAGCTGAGAACTGTCAGTCTCGCTGTGATCCTGTACGTCGAGTGTGATCACCTTGTCACTGTTTTCGCTCTGTGCTTCTGTACAGACAAGCTGAGAACTGTCAGTCTCGCTGTGACCCTGTACGTCGAGTGTGATCACCTTGTCACTGTTTTCGCATGCAGTGGGTAGAGGTACATTGTCTTCTTCTTGTTCATGTGAGCTTGTTAGACTTTCATAGTCTGCTTGTGGTTGCTCAGATACGGCGGGTTGACCTTCATGGTCTTGTTCATGCATGGTGTCAGTGGTTAGATGTACGTTGTCTTCTTCTTGTTCATGTGAGCTTGGTAGACTTTCATAGTCTGCTTGCGGTTGCTCAGATACAGCGGGTTTACCTTCATGGTCTTGTTCATGCATGGTGTTCGCCAGGGAGTGTTTGCTTGCATCCCTTTTGGAGTCTTTCATCACTCGCACTGTGGAGCCTGTCATCGCTCGCTCTGTGGAGTCTTTCTGTGCTCTCTGTGTGGCGTCGTCTTCGTCTTGGGAATTGCTGTCATCCAATGTATCGACGAGCTGCCATGGCATCATGGTGTTGGATTCATCTACCATGAGTAGATTCGTGTTGAGCTTTGCAACCGTGTCGCTGATGCTGTGATCAGCATATCCAAATAACTCAGCCATCTCTGAGTAGTATTCTTTGAAAACCAAATCATCTTGGTTGGATTCTTCTACCACGAGTTGATTCGTGTTGAACTTTGCGACCGTGTCGCTGATGCTGTGATTAGCATATCCAACTGACTCAGCTATGTCTGAGTAGTATTCTTCGAAAACCAAATCATCGTGGTTGGATTCATCTACCACGAGTTGGTTCGTGTTGTACTTTGCGACCGTGTCGCTGATGCTGTGATAAGCATATCCGACTGACTCAGCCATGTCTGAGAGGTAATCTTCGAAAAACAAATCATCTTTTGTTGTTTCGGAATTCTTTTTGTTCTCTTCACTTTGGGTGGTGCAGACTGCTTTTTCCAGGGTGTTGTGCGAGTTATTTTTAACTGCTGGTGTAAGTTCAGGCGTTTTTCTGTGTTCTGAGGCAAGAAAATTTGCTTTTACCACTTTAAGTGTCTTGTTTTCAATTTTCGGGCATTTCCCTTTTAAGTAGGCGTGGTCGGGATGCTCAGACGTCATGACGTCACGCGTAGGAATGAATTGCGCACGCGCAAATCGGCCTTCCTCCTTCACTGTGCGGTTTTGTGTCCATTGCGCATGCGCGGCTTGCGCATGCGCATAACGATCCGCGACCAAAACTTTTTGAGACTGCGCATGCGCGGCTTGCGCATGCGCATAACGATCGGCACCGCGACCTTTTTTAAACTGCGCATGCGCAGCTTCCGGTTCCGGCGCATGCGCAGACGCAATTTGTAGTTTTTTGCTTGCCCGAGACTGCAAAATGTGCTCCGACGCCATTTTATCGCGGATTTCAGCGTTTTTTCTTTCTAAAAGTTGTAAGTTACCTTTTCTTTCCGATCTGGACTGGATTTCAGCGTTTTGGCTTTGTGAAAAATTCATGTTATTTCTTCTTTTTGATCTGTACTTTTCATTCGCGATTTCTTGTTCTTTTCGTGATTTTTTAAGTTTTGCATCACTCAGTCTCTGTGCAGTTTGGCCTCTGAGCATGCCTTGCTGTTCAAATTCCTTACAGTACTCTTCAAATTTGTTTAGTATTGTTTGTAAGCTGTTTCTGTCTTCACCTTTTGAGTATTTAAATCCATTATAAACTTTCCTAGCTTCATGTCCTTCGATGAGTATTGCTATTTTAATTTCGTCTGAGGCTGCTGCTGCATCATTTGCTATGATACCGAAATCGAACCATTGCTTAAACCTTTTCCAGATACTTCTTACATTGCCAGTCGTGTCCAGCTGAAGTGGGAATCCAAGGCACATCCTCCCATCAGCGATGTCTTCCCAAGTCGAATGTCCAGTAGGAGATTTCCATGCCATTTTGTTCTTTCTGTGTCGGCCACTGAGTTGTCCTGTAGTAAGCGTCTGAAGCCACTCCTGGTACCATGTGTTGTTCCTCGTGTCTTAATAAAGCTCCTAGTCTCAAATGTGGAGAAGATGCTTTATTGTGAATTCGTTCTCTCTTCAGAGCTTAACCTACAGCTACCTCAAATGCTACTAGCTGGTGTGTCTGTGTCCTGCTACCAGTTCTGCCTTCCGTGAAGTGTGTCCTCACTTCCTGTCCCGGTGTATTTGTATGGCTCTCCCGTGTTCCCTCTAGTGTTTGCTCAGTTGTATTGCATCTAGTTAACTTGTGATCACCACAATCACCTTCTCCGCAGCCCTATCACCTCCGCAGCCATATCACCTTCTCCGCAGCCATATCACCTTCTCTGCAGCCAAGTCACCTCCGCAGCCATATCACCTTTTCCGCAGCCATATCACCCTCTCCGCAGCCATATCACCTCCGCAGCTATATCACCTTTTCCGCAGCCATATCACCCTCTCCGCAGCCATATCACCTCCGCAGCCCTATCACCTTCTCCGCAGCCATATCACCTCCGCAGCCATATCACCCTCTCCGCAGCCATATCACCTCCGCAGCCATATCACCCTCTCCGCAGCCAAATCACCTTCTCCGCAGCCATATCACCTTCTCCGTAGCCATATCACCTTCTCTGCATCCCTAACACCTTCTCTGCAGCCATAGCACCTTCTCTGCGGCCATATCACCTTCTCTGCAGCCATATCACCTTCTCAGCAGCCATATCACCTTCTCCGCAGCCATATCACCTTCTCCGCAGCCATATCACCTTCTCCGCAGCCATATTACCTTCTCTGCAGCCATATCACCTTCTCCGCAGCCATATCACCTTCTCCGCAGCCATATCACCTTCTCCGCAGCCCTATCACCTTCCCCGCGGCCATATCACCTTCTCTGCAGCCATATCACCTTCTCCGCAGCCATATCACCTTCTCTGCAGCCATATCACCTTCTCTGCAGCCATATCTCCTTCTCCGCAGCCATATCACCTTCCCCGCGGCCATATCACCTTCTCTGCAGCCATATCACCTTCTCCGCAGCCATATCACCTTCTCTGCAGCCATATCACCTTCCCTGCGGCCATATCACATTCTCCGCAGCCATATCACCTTCCCCGCGGCCATATCACCTTCTCCGCAGCCCTATCACCTTCTCCGCAGCCATATCACCTTCTCCGCAGCCATATCACCTTTTCTGCAGCCATATCACCTTCTCCACAGACCTATCACCTTCTCCACAGACCTATCATTTCTCAGCAGCCCATGACATTCTCAGCAGCTCTATCGCCTTCTGCGAAGCCCTGTCATTCCCCTATTATTTTTAGCATGTGTATGTACCATCGTACATGCCCAAGCCCTTTCCTGTGGTTCAATTGTTATGGATAAGGAGAAAAAACTTGCCATAGTCTCTATTATCTGTTCCTTTCAGAATCCTAAAAATGACAACGTCAGCTCTCAATCTCCTATTTATCAGTGAGAATGTTTATTTCACATAAAGTGCTGCAAATCTAAAGCGTAATAGATTTTGAAAGTTATTGGTTAACGGGCTTTGTGATAGAATCTTTCAACAGTCCTTAGATTTACCATTCAGCTATGCTATTTTTAAGATCTAACTCTGTATTTTCTTTCTGCTTGTAGAGATATTCTGCCCTCTACACTGATTTTGCCCCAAGCAATAGCAGATGCTACAAACTCTGAAGAACTGCAAGTTGTTTCACATCTGGGAATAGGTACGCACTGGAGGAAAGTTTGGTGAATCCGTGTTTGACATCTTTAATAAAAATGCTCACTGGCAGTATTATTGTAACATGTGCGCACCACAAAGTAGAGGGTGTTACGTTTACACAGGCTCCTTCACCTCATTGATTCCAATAACACATCCAAAGCCATATCCTTACCAATGACATAATTGGTTCACTGTTTGAACCAAAATACTCTTTTTCAGCATGCACAGTTAAAAGAAGTCAACAAAATAATATTCATTTTACTTTATAATAATAGAAATTTGATTGCACAGAAGGAGGCCACTTGGCCCATCGTCAATGTGCAGGTCATAAAAGGGGTCACCCAGCCTAACCATGTATAAATATTTAACACTTATGGTGAGACCCCTTCAAGTTCCTTGAATGACGCCTTCAAGAGTTCCTCAAGAGAGACAAGGGGAAATGTTGGACAAGCATTATTTTAATATTGTGTAAATTTTTTTAATATTGTTATATTATTCCAATATGATTCAGTAACATCATTGTCATGCGTAGGTATACTCACTACTGTACTTGGTCATATAATAAAAGCACAAAACTGTGGATGCGAGAAATTTGAAATAAGAACAGAACGTGCTTGGAAAATGCAGCAGGTCTGGCCGTTTCAGAGAAACAGAGTTAATGGACAAGATCTTCCGGCTGTTCATGCAAGCGGGATCTTCCGAGCCCGCCGTCGGCGCACCCCCGCCACGGGTTTCCCGGGGGTGTGGGGTGGATTCAATGGAAAATCCCATTGGCGGCAGCGGAATCAGAAGATCCTGCTGCAGATTGCCGCCCACCATCAGGAAACACACCCGGGGGGGGGGGGGGGGGGGGGGGGGGGGGGGCCGAGAACCTCGCCCAATGTTTCAAATCTGATATGACTGGAAATACAATCCAGAAAAGATTGGCCCAGATTTCACGCCTGGGTTGGGTACACAGATCGAGGAGAGTTCCCCGCTCCGTGAGCCTGGCATTTAAATATAGTCATGCACAATTGGATTTTTTGCCCCGGACGGGCTGAATTTGAAGTCGGGCGTGCCACCCCTGGAACAAATACGAAGTTGCCAGGTGTTGATGCGGGCTGATTGATAGGCCTGCCCCTGTGCCCTGGCACTTTTATGTTATTTAAAAAATGATTAGGCAGCCATCCAGATCTGATTCTTCGCATACCTACATGTTGCCCTCACCCCAGCCATGCCAACCTATGCATCCCACCCACCACCCATGACTCCAAGCCTCCCACATCCTCATAGCCCTTTATAGCCCCTATGCCAGCTTAGTGCCAACACATGCCCCCCCCCCCCACCCACCATTCTTTTCCCTTTTCCTCCATGCCAATGAACAGCATACCTTTTTACAGCTTTAACAGTTCCTTGACAACTTGCCTGCTCTTTAACAGTTCCTTGACATCTTTGACAGTTCTCAGACAGCTTGGACAGTTCCAATGATCCTGCGCGCTTTTTACGCACAACCGTGTTTAGTTTTAGAAATTCCAAAGGGTGCCTTACCTCTACCAAAGGTGGTCCAGGACCATATCCAAAGTGGTGCCTTACGTTTCCACACTTCTGGTTTCACACTCCTAGCCTACCAAAATCCCTTGACAGTTCCTTGATAGTTTGACAGTTCCTTGACAGGTTAACAGTTCTTTGACAGTTCCTTGGCAGCTCCTTAACAATTTGGCAGTTCCTTGACAGCTTGACACTTACGTGATATCTTTCAAGTTCTTCGCCAATTCGTTAACAGCTCCTTGACACCTTGGCAGCTCCTTGACAATTATTTAATAACTTGGCTGTTGCTTGCCAACTAGGCAGTTCCTTGACAGCTTGGCAGTTCTTTAACAGTTCCTTGGCAGCTCCTTGACAGCTTGACAACTTCTTAACAACATGACAGTTCTTTGACAGATTTCAAGTTCTTTAACAGCTTGCCAGTTCCTTGGGCAGCTTGACAATTCCGTGACAGCTTTCCCGTTTTTTGACAGTGCCTTGACAGCTCAACAGCACCTTAACAGCTTGACAGTTCTATGACAGCTTGTCATTTCTGTAATAACTTGACAGTTCCTCAACAGATTGGCAGTTCCTCTCCCCACAGATACTACTGTGTTCCCAGTACTTTCTGATTTAATGCTGTACTGCACGCTGTGTACCAGAGCAAGAATTCATCATTCTGCAGCACATGGTGAGATCTGAGAAATACATTTCAATGTGAGCTCCAGCATTTATGTCTAAAAGACATTTCCCCACTCGTTCACCGTTCCTCGATGGAATACCTGCAGAATCTCCAGGATGATGCCAATAAATGGCATAGATTTGCCGCAATTTCTGTGCCTCATCCACGAAAGCCAGGGAAGGCGAGTGGGAAAAGTGCAGGAGATTTGCCCCGACACAGGTTGAAAATGGGTAACCAATTGTCCAATCAAGTTGAGGATTTCCGGTTTGTTGGAATGTGCATGAATATAAGAAACAGTGGGCAGCACGTGGCGCAGTGGTTAGCACTGCTGCCTCACAGCGCTGAGGTCCCGGGTTCGATCCCGGCCCCGGGTCACTGCCGTGTGGAGTTTGCACATTCTCCCCGTGTCTGCGTGGGTATCACCCCCACAACCAAAAATGTGCAGTGTCGGTGGATTGGCCACGCTAAATTGCTCCTTAATTGGAAAAAATATTTAAAATGAACGTAAGAAATAGAATTGTAAATTCTTAAACTGCCAGACCTCATGTCCAGATGAGAGAACTGAGTTCAAAGGTCAGTGCACTCATTCATGTTGTACCTGACGTGCCACTGACGCTTTGGAAAATTATAAAAGCCACAGATTGAGACACTGACCTCGGACCCCTGTCAGCACGGTAGCATAGTGCTTAGTATTGTTGCTTGACAGCACTAGGGTCCCGTGTTCGATTCCCGCTTGGATCACTGTCTGTGCGAGACTGCACATTCTCACCCTGTCTGCGTAAGTTTCCTCCCAAAAGTCTCCAAAGATGTGCTGTTAGGTGAATTGGAAATTCTGAATTCTCCCTCAGTGTACCTGGACAGGCGCCAGAGTGTACCGACTAGGGGATTTTCACAGTAACTTCATTGCAATGTTAATGACAATAATAAAGATTATTATTATAACTCTTCCACTTCCAGTCCAGTCAAATGAGATCCAACAGTTGCGAAATCTCCATGCTGCAACGTCAGCAATGAGATCTGTTGGCAGTCTTCATAGATGTAAGCGGTGGAAAATGAAATGCAAATCTTTGCGTCTATTTAGATAAGGTTAACTTATTTTAGAATTACACATATTCGCATTCATATCTAATCAATACAAGGTTAACACATGTTATCAGTACATGGCTATTTGTGGATTGTTGCTCAGCAATTTATGTTGTACTCCTTTGAATGAAAAGCCTGACTGCTTATTCTGTTCTCTGTGTTAGATTTCTGGAATTCACACATAAACAAAAGATACCAAGAAGGAGCGTTCTCAGTTTTGAAAGATTTGAACGTCGTCAATAATCAGACGCGCAACCTTCAAACGGCTCCTCGTCTGCCCACTGCTAAAAAACAATGCTCATGTGAGATTGAGTTTACAGCAGGAAATGACAAGTTGTGGTTTGTCAATCCTGTGTTTATAAAAGAATACTGCAGCGCTGCCCCTGCAGTGGAGCAGAATTCAAACTCTCCAAATAACATGGATCTGAAGGTGAGACGTCCTCCTCCACTCCCTCCCCGACCAAAACCCTCAGAGCTGATTGCTGCGCTGTCCAGTAGCTGCAGAGGCGGAGAGTTTAAGAAAAACGGTGAAGACATCAACATCAGAAGGGATCATGAAAATTTGATAGACCTGTCAGATGGGAGGAAAGAGATTGAAATCGATGCGGACAACATAGGGACTCAAAACCGTGTCAGATTCCCACCAGTTCCACCGAGGCGGCGGCCATCAGAAAAGCAACTTATAGACATTAACAGCAGCCAGACTGAGGGGGCAAGGAAAGAGGCTGAGGCAGTTGCACAAAGCAATGATCCATGGAAGGAGAAGCCGCCCTTTGAAGTCTTCATCGAGCCTGTCGCGAATGACCAACAGGGATTGCTGAGCGAAAAAGCAGAGGATATTGTATTGGACAACTGCACCTCAGACAGGTCCAGTCCTGAGCAGAGGAAGCAAACATGCCATTCTACACCCGTGGCACCTCCAAGAAGGAAAAAGAAATCCTACCAAATCGCTGAGGAAGAGATCAAACAGGAACCCCCAGCTGAAGGCCAGCTAAACAAAGCGTCAAAGATCATCAACAAGTTAGATACAATAACGGATCAGTCTGAAGATGCCTCTGACTCCTCAGTCCAGAGTGAGGGTGTGCAGTCACGTAACATCGCGGATTTGAAAATAGCCGATGGGTCTTTGTACTCCCCTGATGGCAATGTACTGGCTCCTGGTTCAGAAGTAGATTCCTTCTCTACCAGCAGCACAGAGGAAGAGCAGGATCCAGTAAACACTCACTCGCGGCCCAAGAAATACCGGCACTCCATGATGCTGGATAAGGCAAAAAACAGACTGTCAATAGTCGCACTGAGCAATGTTTTGAATGCCTTCCGTTCAACAGACCGAAAAATCCTGAAGAAAATAACCGAGCTGGCGCAAGAGAAGGCGTCATACTTTGGTCACCTGGTCCAGGATTATAAAGCCTACACGTTGGAAGTGATGGGAAAGCACACCTCAAGCACAGAAATGCTGCAGGAGATCCGGCAGATGATGACGCAGCTCAAGAGCTATTTATTACAAAGTACTGAGCTGAACCTAATGGTAGATTCATCTTACCAATCGGAAGAAAAATTGGGTAAGGATTGACTTCTGCTATTTCTAACTTATGGGGCCCCAACCTAAGATGGCCACTGATGGAAGGGTTAGAGAAATGTTTCTTGCACAATAATGGTTAGAATATTGAATTCCGCACCACAAACTGTTGTCATGGCCGAGACCACAAAGTCTTTTGAAAGGGAATTTAAGTGAGTAAATTTAAGGAGGAGTCAGACAGATTTTTAATTGGTAATGGGTTGAAGGGTTATGGAGAATGGGCGGGGCGGTGGAGTTTAAGGCCAGAATGAGATCAGCCATGATTGAATGGCGGAGCAGACCCGATGGGCTAAATGGCCTAATCCTGTTCCTTTGCTTATGAACCTACAAATTAGATAGCTGGAGTAGTATGAAAGGGTATGTGGAGAGGAGAAACCCAGGAGATTTTAGAAACATTGTAGATGTCTCATCTGGTGAAAAGCAATTCCAGAAATATTATCGGCTGAACAGCTTGCTTCGGTTATGTAACTGTCTGTGAATTTATGGCTACTTATTAGAAGAAATTCTTGCTCCGTTAAAACTCCCAGTCAAAGCCCTTGCTTCTAAAGAATTCACTAAGGGTGAAAATAAAACAAATGAACATATTGTCATTTTGCAAGTTACTTAGCCAAATTACAAATGCTTGATTGTCAACTCTGCTTTGGCTTTCGAGTTTGAAGTGTTTCCATTCATTCTCTACGGTCAAGACATTGCAGTAAGTTCTGGTTGGTAAAACAAGAAACCTTTCCACAGGAGCGACTGAATCAGCCTGATGCCTGTGATTACCTGGTTCTGGGTGAAACAGTGGGTCCCTGGGTCCCTTGTGCTTCATGTGGATTTTCTGGGATGACATCAAGAAGCGGGTGCCTTTCCTTTGTATGTTAATGTCACCAACGCAACTCCTAAATAATGTTCCTGGGAAGTTCTCAAAAAAGGTATCATCACTCCGAGAAGGTGGACATTAGAGATGGCAACCAGTCTCATTGGATTGGAGTGATAAGGGACAACCAGCAAATACTTCAGTTCGGTAGCACAGTGGATAGCACTGTGGCTTCACAGTGCCAGGGTCCCAGGTTCGATTCCCCGCTGGGTCACTGTCTGTGTGGAGTCTGCACGTTCTCCCCGTGTCTGCGTGGGTTTCCTCCGGGTGCTCCGGTTCCCTCCCACAGTCCAAAGACGTGCAGGTTAGGTGGATTGGCCATGCTAAATTGCCCTTGGTGTCCAAAAAGGTTAGGAGGGGTTATTGGGTTACGGGGATATGGTGGAAGTGAGGGCTTAAGTGGATCGGGGCAGATTCGATGGGCTGAATGGCCTTCTGCACTGTATGTTCTATGTTCAGGACAAGTTAGCTATACTTCACTTTAATTTAGGCCACCAAAGAGGAATAGCTGAGCTGAAAGCTGTTTGGCTACTGCTTCTGATAAGAAGCCAACAATTCCAGTAGCCAGCGGCACTTATGTAGTTGCAGCAGTGCTTCAGAATCAGCTCCCTGTTCCACCCGGAGCCAAGCAACCACCTGGGAGAGGCAAAGAGAAACCCGGATGTTTAAAAAAAACACAGCAATTAGGGAATAAAAATCTAGACAATTCCTCTTCAATCTTTTTAGGTAATCAAAATTAGCCCAGGAGGCCACCAGGTGTTTGCACATTCTCCACATGTCTGCGTGGGTCTCACCCCCACAACCTAAAGATGGGCAGGCTAGGTGGATTGGCCGCACTAAATTTTCCCTTAATTGGAGAAAAAAATTATAATTTACCGATTACATAAATTATGTCAAATTAATTAGGAAAGGCACGGTAGCACAGTGGTAAGTACTGCTACCTCACCAGGGATCTGGGTTCAATTCCGGCCTTGGGTGACTGTCTCTATGGAGTTTGCACTTTCTCCCTGTGTCTGTGAGGGTGTTTCCTGTGTTTTCTCCGGGTGCTCCGGTTTCCTCCCACAGTCTAAAGATGTGCAGGTTAGGTAGATTGGCTGCGCTAAATTACTCCTTAGTGTCCAGGGGTGTGCAGGTTAGCTGGGATAATGGGGTTATGGTGATAGGGCAGGGGAGTGGGCCTAGGCAGAGTGATCTTTCAGAGGGTCGGTGCAGGCCCGATGGGCCAAATGGCAGCCCTCTGCTCTTTAGAAATTCTATAGTTCTAATTATAAATAATTTCCCAATGGCCTCTTTTGTGCAATGTATATTGCTTAACTAACGGAGCAGTCTTCTTATCTCTTTTAGAAGCTGTTGTGGAAGCGGCTTTGTGTAAGTGTGTGCTCAAACCCTTGAAAGACAACATCGACATTCAACTGAAGGAAATTCATTCCAAAAATGGCAATCTGAAGCTTCTGAAGGAGAACCAACAGACTGTGCAAACCATAACCACCACTGATTTGGGAGTGTCTACCTGCGTTCCGGAAACTAGCCTTTTGGAGAAAATACAGCAGAAACTCAGCACGATGCACCAGGCTTATTCACCTGATAAAAAGGTCACTTACCTCCTCAAGGCCTGCAAGCTGATTTATGATTCGATGTCGGTTGGAAATGCAGGTAAACTCTTCATTTCCATTGTGAGTTGTTTCCATACCTTTGGACTAATTGTTTTATTCGGCGAGGAGGGGTGGCATGGTGGGGTGCAGTTTTCAACTTCGCCATCTAATGTGGCCGGTCAAATTAACCGTCTGCTCAGGCACTCATCCAATTTTATTTCATTGGCCCAAATCAGATGGGTTCCAAAATGGGCGTGGGGCATGTGGGCTGTTTAGGCATGGAGTTCTCCTCGTCACATTACTGCTGAGATGCTGAAGTAGAAAATGACCCGCTTTGTTACAGATTGGTGACTTTGTCAACTTTCACCACTATCTCCATTACATACAGCAGTCCAGTCCAAATCACAAGGTCATTAAACTCCCCACTGAATCCACATATTTCCCTTGACATTTTCCAAACCCTACTTTTACCATACGCCTTGTCCTGTGGGTTTTTAGGTTGATACCGGATAACAAAAATGAATACACTATGCTTCTAATGTTTGTAATTTAGTAGGGCTTTAAATTCATCTTTATTAATTCTTCCATGTGTTGTGGGCATCACCCCCAAGATCAGTATTTGGTGCCCGTCTCTAATTGCCCTGAGTTTGGGGTGACTGTAATATAACTTAGAAATATTAAAAATCTACTGTTACTTAATTCCAAATAACCACTTTGGCCTTCAAAGTATTTACTTTCTTTGTCATCTGTGAGAGTACCAAACCTCTTGGAGTCAAAGCAGTCAACTGACCATAATTTGGCCTAATCTGGCACTTTATTGGCAATCTCCTGTAATTAGGTGACATTGGTAGAAATGGATTACTGAGATTGGCTTGCATTAAATGTTGGGAAATATTAAGGAGTGAATGACAACCTGGGAGCAGAAATAGACCATATGCCTCAAGCCTTTAAACAGAATCTCCCTTTAAAATAAACACTCAAGCCATGTAAAAAGAGAAATGAAATTTATAGAAATAAATCAGAATATTATGGTGGTTTCTACGATGCACCTTAGTCCCTCCAATGCCCACTGACCATGGAAAGTGTTAAGTGTATTGGCAGATACTGGGCGCTCCTTATCAAAGGCTACCTGGGTGTGGATATACCCTAGATTAGAGACAGGGAGCCTGAGAAATCAGCCCCACTGGCCGTAGCCATCCTCAACATGTGGATGACCACATTAGCCAAGTCCTGGAACAGACCCATAAGAGGTCCTCCAATTTCCCACTTTCCTCTATATTGTGGGGGGAGGGGGATGATCAGATCAGGAGCCTGGGCTAAATGCAGCCAGAAAGTGAGGAACAGCTCCTTCAAATAGTGGAAGAGGAACTACAGCCTCTTATATCCACGTAATGTGGGCCTCAAAAGTTTAAGTAGCCTGAAATATCATGAATAAACACTATGGGACGGACCTGCTCCATGGAACACTCCCCATATCAAATGTCCAATGGGGAAACAGATTCCCTGAGGCATACCTTTGTGCAAATGATCTGTAAGAATGCAATCCAAAAAATTACACATGTTCCCCTTTTTACTTTAGGGAGCACAATTAAGAGGGTAACATTAAAATGGGCGGCATGGCGGTTAGCACTGCTGCCTCACATCGCCAGGGACCCAGGTTCAATTCCGGCCTCGGGTGACTGTGTGGAGTTTGCACTTTCTCCCCACATCTGCGTGGGTTTCCTCGGGTGCTTCGGTTTCCTCCCAGTCCAAGACGTGCAGATTAGGTGGATTGGCCATGCTAAATTGCCCCTTAGTATGCAAAAGGTTGCGTGGGGTTACTGTGTTACAGGGATAGGGTGGAGGTGTGGGCTTAAGTGGGGTTCTCTTTCCCATGGCCAGTGCAGATGCGATGGGCCGAATGGCCTCCTTCAGCACTGCAAATTCTATGATTCTATGATTAACGAGTGTTGCATTCAACCCACATTTGATCAGTTTTGATTGATACTGAATTACATCAACTGTGGCAGTATCACTAGAGCTAATGTCACGTATAGAAAACCATATTTGTTCAACATGCAGAAGACAATGCACTGGTCACATCACCACACTCAGTGATATATCAAAAAACAGAAGGTGGCCACTGAAGCACTGGCCACAATCTCCTGCTTTGCAGAACCACTTCATTAGCATAAAATCCAGTTTCCCTTCCTTCTGTGACAAGTTGTTTGCAGTACACCTTCATGTCGGTGAAAGCAGAGTAGCATTTCTTGTAAACGTTACTAAACAAAACTAATTTGCGTTATGAAGAAAAACACTGCACGTGAAAGACGAAATACATTTATCGACTTGACTCCTGAAGTTGGCCCATCTGATTCATAACTTATCAGCCTGGTAGAGTAAAACACTTGCAGTCGGGGGAATCATATATTTGTCGGACTTTGTGCTGATAAGGGCAGTGAAAGACGAGGCAGGAACTTAATTAAATGTTGCTGGCCATGGACCACAAAAGCATTGTGTGGTCATGAATAGCAACGGAATCCTGTTTTTGAAGTATTGTCCAGGATTTACTCCCAGGTGTCTATCATTCTTTGCCATATGTAATGCGCAGATTTCTTTTTATATCTCCTATTGTCTTCCTTTTCTTGTGATGTCACTCAATAGAGTACAGTTCCAAAGGTTCGTATCACAACAATAGCATCCTCAAAATATAATATACATAGAACATACAGTGCAGAAGGAGGCCATTTGGCCCATCGAGTCTGCACCGACCCACTTAAGCCCTCACTTTCACCCTATCCCCGTAACCCAATAACCCCTCCTAACCTTTTTGGTCACCAAGGGCAATTTATCATGGCCAATCCACCGAACCTGCACGTCTTTGGACTGTGGGAGGAAACCAGAGCACCCGGAGGAAACCCACGCAGGCACGGGGACAACGTGCAGACTCTGCATTGACAGTGACCCAGCGGGGAATCGAACCTGGGAACCTGGCACTGTGAAGCCACTGTGCTATCATGCTGCCCCTATAATAAAAGGGAAGAACTGCCTCAAGGCACTTCACTCATTAATGGAAATGAAATGCTGAGCGAAGCAAGGAAGGATGGGAAGGGATGACCAAAAGCTTGATGGAGGAAGTGGGTTTTAGGCACTTTTATAAAGGACGAGCAAGAGGTAGAGGGGCAAAAACGCTTTGTGAGAGAAAAAAACAAAATGATATTCTTGATGACTGAGCCAGGAAAGTGACAGCAATTAGACTATTTAATAATTGGCACATCCCAGATTAGCTCAACCTTGTCCTCGGTCAAAAGGAAAATTGACCTGGTTATTTTGTAGCAATTTCATTAAAAAAACGTTCAAAAGGAACATGGACGGAATTTTCCAGGTTTTCTTGATTGTGTTGACCCGGGCGGGAAAAGCTGTGCACTGTGGCTGGGCCCCACTGATGGATTTCCCTGCCATGCCGATTGACATTGGTCACAAAATATCCTGGTGGATGGTCCCACAATGTCACACTGGTGGGGCGGGCTCTGAATTAGCCCGTCCCACCAGGAACGTCAGCCTTCTAGAAATAAGGGCACCTGATCTAAACCCCCCCCCCCCCCCGGGAATCACAGCTCCACAGACACAGCAAAATCCTCCCCAACGGACCTCCTCATCAGAAGGTCCCCCTTCCTAGTACTGCCCCTTGGCAGGGGGCAGTGCCAGGGCAATGTCAGGGTAAAGCCCAGGCATGATCCTCCCTCCCCTGGGGCTGTACATACATGTGCGCTCCTGGGGGTTCGCATCGGCAGGTTTGGTTTTACAAAACCTGTTGTAAACCTCACCGATGTGACGCCATGCCTGGCATGGGGGGCTGATACAGTAGGGCAGCCCGCTAAATATAAGTTAATGTATGGTAATGAGGGGCGGGATTCTCCGACCCCCCGCCAGGTCGGAGAATCGCCGGGGGCCGGCGTGAATCCCGCCCCCGCCGTCTCCCGAAGTCTCCGGCACCAGAGATTCGGCTAGGGTGGGAATCGCGCCGCGCCTGTTGCCGCCCCCCCCCCCCCCCCCCCCCCCCCCGGCGATTCTCCGGCCCGCGATGGGCCGAAGTCCTGCCGCTGCCATGCCGGTCCCGCCAGCGTGAATCAAACCACCTACCTTACCGGCGGGACCAGGTGGCGCGGGTGGGCTCCGGGGTCCTAGGGGGGGCGCGAGGCGATCTGGCCCCAGGGGGTGCCCCCATGGTGGCCTGGCCCGCGATCGGGACCCACCGATCGGTGGGCGGGCCTGTACCGCGGGGGCACTCTTTTCCTTCCGCCTTCGCCATAGTCTTCACGATGGCGGAGGTGGAAGTGACCCCCTCCCCTGCGCATGCACGGGGTTGACGTCAGCAGCTGCTGACGCTACGGCGCATGCGCGGACTTCTGCCGCCCGGCGAAGTCCCTTCGGCCCCAGCTGGCGTGGCGCCAAAGGCCTTTTCCGCCGGCCGGTGGGACGCCAACCACTCCGGCGCGGGCCTAGCCCCTCAATGTTAGGGCTTGGTCCCTAAAGGTGCTGAGAAATCCGCACCTTTGGGGCGGCCCGACGCCGGAGTGGTTCACGCCACTCCATCCCGCCGGGACCCCCCGCCCCGCCGGGTAGGGGAGAAACCCGGCCGAGGTTTCTGACCTTCCATGGCGGGAAGCCCATTGCACCATTGGCGGGGATGGGGACAATTGAGTGGGGAAATCCTTCCGACGTGAAAGCCATTTTGGGACTTCCCCTCGATTCTCCGCCCTGACATCATTTCAACCCGCCGAAAATGGAGACGGCAAATTTCCCCACCAAATTTCTATAATTTCACTGTACAAATTGATTTACTTGAGCGGATCCCGCATTTGGCTGGCCAGCTCAGTTGGCTAGCATATAGATTTACACCAACAGAACGGGGTGCAATCCCCTGTCCTGGCTGAGATAGACTCGAGATCTACCTCTGTGTCCTACATGTAGGAATAAATCTTGGCACTTCGATGTGGCTCAGCACATATTTGCCAGGGACCTGCCGTCAGGCAGAGAACTTGCTTCTTTAAGGTTCAATCTTTAAAAATTCCAAAACAAAACTTTTCCTGAAGAGGTACAATAAGTATCAATAGTTGAGGAGTCTGGAGCAAAAGGAGAAGTCGATAGTTAATTAAACGTAAGATTTTAAACAGAGGGCAGGAGAAAGGTCTTTACAAAGTTATGGGCCTGTTGAGTTCCCTTCCATGGTTTACTGGCTGATGCAGAAACTATGGGCAGGATTTTCCAACCCTTCTCGCTGGCGGGATCATCCGGCCCCACCAAGGGTCCCGGGCAGAAGGGTGGGTGAGTTACACAAAATGCCATAGACTTTATTGGGACCGGAACGTCTTGCCAACAGTCAATAGCAAGCTGCACTGTGGAAAACACACCACAGAGGGACCGAAATCCCGGTCTATAATATGTAAAAATTAAAATTTTGATTGTATAAGTGAATGACGGAAAATCGATTGAAGGAGTATGGGCAGGCAAATGTAATTAGGTATATATTCCCTCATCATGAATAAAGGCCAACATGGATAAATGGGCCTAATAACTAAAGAACAAACAACAAAGAACAATGCAGCACAGGAATAGGCCCTTCGGCCCTCCAAGCCTGTACTGGTCATGATACCAACCTTTGCCAAAACCCTCAGCACTTCCTTGTGCCGTATCCCTCCATACCCATCCTATCCCTGTGTTTGTCAAGGTAACCTACTTCCATACTGTAACTTCTATATTCACTAACACTCCAAGCAGACCTGTCTTTTAACTTGCATCATGTGCAATGCATCAAGTGGGGACATGGTCAGAGTGATTGAATATTTCTATTTTAAATGATCAGACCAAGCACGATACAAGGTTATGCTTCAGTCGTACAGGGTACCGGTGAGGCCACATCTGGAGTACCATGAACAGCATTGATCTCCTTATCTAAGGAGTGCTGTATGAACGAATGAATGAAAAATGAAATGAAAATCGCTTATTGTCACAAGTAGGCTTCAAATGAAGTTACAGTGAAAAGCCCCTAGTCGTCACATTCTGGCATCGGGGAGGCTGGCATGGGAATTGAACCGTGCTGCTGGGCTGCCTTGGTCTGCTTTAAAAGCCAGCTATTTAGCCCTGTGCTAAACCAGCCCCTCTGCATGCGCTAGAAGCAGTTCCAAGAAGGTTTACACGGCTAATACCAGGATTGGACAGGTTGTCTTATGAGGAAAGGTTGGAGAGGTTAGTTTTGTGTCCACTAGCGGTTAGAAGAGTAAGAGACAACTTGATGAAAACATTTAAGATCCTGAGGGGTATTGGCTGGGTGGATGTGGAGAAGATGTTTCCTCTGGTGGGGGAATTTAGAACTAGGTCACTGTTTAAAGATAAGGGGTCACTCATTTAAGACAGAGATGAGAAGGATTTCTTTTCTCCTGGAGGGTCATGAACCTTTGAAACTCTTCCTCAAAAAGAGCAGAAGCAAAGCCTTGGAATATGCTTAAGGAAGAGCTAGATAGATTCTTGATTAACAAGGGAGTGAAAGGTTATGAGGTAAACGGGAATGTGAGGTTGAGGTTACAATCAGATAAGCCATCATCTTATTGAATGATGGAGCAGGCTTGAAGGGCTGAGTGGCCTATCCTGCTCCTAATGTGTATATTTGTATATTGTACTAACATTGCAGGCTGACCATTGCCACTCAGATTAGATTTTGTTAGGAGCCAATGGAAAGGACATCCTTATTCAAAGCCCATTGGGAAAAAAATCCTCTCAATCAATCATTATAGCCCAGCATTAAGAAAACGCCTGTGATCAATTGCACCAGTTGTGAATGGCCTATGGATCAATGATTTTTAAACCAAGTATCAATACGTTCTCCTACAAAAGAATTGACGCCCTTTGATAATTTTAGTTTGCTCGTCACGGGAAACAGTCAGTTACCATAGTGACGAGCAGAATCTCAGTAACTATGTTGATGGATCTGGAGACAGAATTCTTCAAATTCCGGAAGATTGTCTTGCAATCCTAATTTCTAATCTTAATGACGAAACTAATGACATCCTGTTGCAATTGAATTGACCCGAGATGTTGATAACATTGTTTTGCTATGCAGCTCTCCTGCCGCCGATTTATCATTGTATTTTTCAGGGTTTTTTATTTTCCTTTCCTTCCATAAGCCTGGAATTCAGAACGGCGATTGGAGTCCAAACTTCTGCTTTTGCCACTTCCAAGTTGGCCACAAGGCGATGCTGGACACTTTCATGTTGAAGTGCCCTTTCAGTTATTTACCATTTAATACAGCTAGGTGCTCCTCTGATCTCTGATGGGCTCTGCAGCTTGGAGAGCATGTCCACAGCCATCTATCGTTCAGTGATCCTGTCTCCAAACCAATTGGGGTATATCCTGGTCCAAAGTCCAATGAGTGACTGCTTTCCCCAGTAGTGGGTTCAAGACCTGGGAACAGTTCCGTCTCATAAGTCAAGGGAATGGCTATCACTTATTTTGTTTAGCTGAAACAGGCACGATGTATGTACATGTTCTCTCTGTCTGCAAAGAACATTAATATATGTAGCTTCCAGTGCACACAAACAAGCCCGACTGAAAATCTTAAATTGGTTGTCAGCATAATTCTTAGCACACAGGATTATTTAGCAAATACTGTCCATTTGCGGAATCATCTAGGGTATGATCGAACAGCCACGCTGCGTCCAAAAAGCAGCGAGTCATGACGCAACATGGCTGATAGACGCCAGGAGACCCCGCTCCCGGAATCTACCAGGCTCGCAATGCCTCACATGATCTAGAGTGATCCCATTGTGGGCGGGATCACTTTTTGGCAAATATTCACATTAGAGCAAGGCAACTAGTCTAACTTTAATATGCAGTTATCGAGGAGCCTGAGGCATTGGGATCCATCTTCTTTGCCTCAGAGAAATCAGTTCAGGGTGGTACCTTCGCACTGTTGGTGCCACCCTGGCACTCTCAGTCTGGTGCCCTGGAAGTGTCACCTGGGTGCCAGCCTGGCACTTCCAAGATGCCCATGTGCCACTGCCAGGGAACCAGGTTGGCACTGTCAGGTTGCCAAGCTGGCATTTTGCACGCAGCGGCGATCAGGCCAAAGGTGTCTGTGCGGGTGTTGGGAGGGTGTTTGGGATAGGATATGGGGGCCCGGGCATCTCCTCATCGTGAGTTGGGGCTTTGGGGGTCGGAGGTCGCGTGAGGGGCTCCCGAGACCTCTCACTATACAGTGAGTGGAGAAGTGGAGCTTCTCACTGTACAAAACGTGGCTCTGTGCAGCCTCGGTCATGTTTCCCCCACTGGGGCCCCCTATCTAACTCTGAGCACCGGGAAACACACGGTTAAACACGCTCGCCATGGGACTTTGTTCCCATTTAGTTAAATCATGCCCCTCGTGTTGGACACCAAGTTTAGAGTTTTGCAAACACGGACAGGTTGGTACAGTCTGTACCGTGCCTGTTATGAACAGTGGCTGAGACCTGCTGTGTGATACGATCGATCAGTCACTGGGATGCACAGCCTACACACCTAACATCACACTGGCACTGAAATTAATTGACCATATACTCATTTGTACGATAAGCAGAACGCTTTTTTGGCTTGATGGCAGCATCCTGTTAATGACAGATACCACTGGTGTTGCCACTGCAAGGTAGCGACACAAAACACCTACTGCTCAAATGTTTGAGATACCTTCCACTTTCAGGGTAGTCTGAGACAGACTGGAAGCTTCACTTCATAATACGCAGGTCTTGTTCTTTGCAGGCAGAAAGAACATATACACAAATTGTACCTGTTTCAGCTGAACAAAGTATGTGACAGCCATTTGCTGACTCATCCTCAGGACAATGCCTGGACCAATCAGGATCAAACTGCCTGGTTTAAATTTCAAGAATGGCAGGCGGTCAACTGTCAGTCACCTGGTTCATACTCTATGGCAACGTTTCTACTTATCAGCACTCTCTTCTCATACAGTACAGATTGTTATTTTCCCCTTATATCGGTATTCTTGTAAAGTGTCCTGATGAGTGCAAGATGAAAAGCTTCGACATGTCTCTGTTTTCAGCAACACTCAAGCTCTGTGCCACCAAACGACTATTAGTATAATAACTGTCAAACAAGTCTTGCAAAAACTTGTGATTATTCCTTTCCTTTATGTGGTGAGTCGCCCTTTTCCTCTCTTACTGAATTTGGGAGCTTGCCAGATAGGAAATCGCAAACACCAACCCACGGCCCAGCCCTGCATCATCCTGCACTCGGCACCAAGATGCGTCAGGGAAATAAAGACTCCTGCGCTGGAACAAATAGCTGGCACACATAGAAGGAAGCGGACCCGAGACTCCACAGTCCCAAAATTACCGGGCTTGACAAGACTTAAGTGCCATTTACACTCATGGGGGAGGTCCGGAGTATGGGCCAACCAGGTTCCACCGCACTGCGGATGGTCCGTTAAATTCCATGCACTGATCTTCTGCCTGCTCCTCTTCATACCAAAGGAGCAAGCCAGGGATGGGGGGGGGGGGCTTGAAAAGTCTCAGTACAAATCATGTCTTTGAGAGCTGTGTGAATCCAGTTAAGGCCCCTTTGAAGGCCTCAAATCAATTAGTGACATAATTGATCACAGCAAAAACAAAGCTCAGATGTTGTTTGCACCTTTCCCACTGCAAGTGCACTGGTATTAATGTGATTTACCCATTGCAAGTGGTAGGCGTTAAAGCCCATCTCCACTCCTGTGATTCCTTTCAGCTCCACCATTCTCCAACACATTGGTGTCAGATACAGTGTCCACACATTCCCTGTACGGACTGGAGAAACATCAGCAAAGAGGGAAACATGTGGGGAGACACCCAACAACCGAGAGTCTATTGGGAGCCCAAATGGCTCAGTCAGTAGCATTCTTCCTTCTGAGCTGGAAGTCCCTGGTTTTAAGCCCTACTCCAAGACCCGTGGCTGCAGAAGGAGCATTCATGTGACTCAAAGCAGGTTGTTAATCAGCCTGCTAAGTCCTTCTGACACTCCCCACCATTCCCCAATGGAGCGTGGCAAAACTGGAGTCCTTTATCGGGACAAAGGCCAAAGATTGGACATTAGCAAATACTGTACGGAGAGGATTAACGTGTTGCAAAGAACTGTCCAGAACAGCAATCTGTGCCTTTGCAATTGAATCTTACATACAAGCAAATGGTGAGGGGTATCTACCCAATATGTCCTTGATAGGCATGGAGAGTATAAGTGGTGGGGGCGGTATTAGAGCATAAACAATGCCTTAACACATGGCGCCACCTAGAGTTTCACACAACATAATACAAGTGATATTCAAATCCAGGAATACAGTGATCTTTATTTTGCTGCAAAACAGTGGCCATCACTGCTCTTAAAAATAAATGGCTTGAAAGAAGCAGTGAGTGGAAGTAACTGCAAGCAGCATGTTCAGTTCCACCTGACTGAGGGAAGCAATCTGCTCATTTAATGCACCAGTACAACCACCTCATCTCACACATCATTCAGTACATTACCTTCAGCCCCAGTCCTTCCTCTTTACGCTCCTTAATTTCACACAAAATAATTTTACAAAACGCTTTTAAGTCACCGTTTCAATTGGAGCCTTTTACGTTTGTTGAAACTTGGCATTCGCACATACACATGTTTGGGTGGACGTGCAACCTTACAGAATGAGCCGCGGGCAACCCATCGGTGGTTAGCAATGCTGCCTCTCAGCGCCAGGGACACGGGTTCAATTCCGGCCTTGGGCAATTGACTGTCTGTGTGGAGTTCACACTTTCTCTCCATGTCTGCGTGGATTTGCTCAGGGTGCTCTGGTTTCCTTCCATAGTCCAAAGATGCGCAGGTTAGGCGGATTGGCCATGCTAAGCTGCCCCTTAGTGACCAAAAGATGTGTAGGTTAGGTGGTGTTATGAGGATGGGGTGGACGATTGGGCCTGGGTCGAGTGCTCTTTCAGAGATCAGTGCAGACTCGAAGGGCCGAATGGCCTCCCCTGTACTGTAGGAATTCTATGTTTCCATGATTCTGTATTGTGTGCCTGAAAGAACTGTTGAAAAATGTATCTCGTTGGCTTTTGTAATTTCTATATACTGAAGATCTTGGTATATGTTATATTATATGACATTTAACTTACCTGTAGTGCATAAGAGATTCCATTTGTCGCCAGAGGGGGGAGGGGGAGATGTATTTAAGCTAGGTGGACCTGTTGTAAGATTTGTTTCTTGTACATAACAGCAGCGTTAATAGTCTTTTAGATCAGCCATCTACACTTGTCTCTTGAAAAGTAAGTGACTGAGTAGCACATCTTTGCAATTGCCAGATTACAGCATCCAGTCCGTAGAAGGCAAGTGGGTTAAAATGCTGCAGGAGTTCACCCAGCTGAGCATAAAAACATGGAACCACCCTTATAAGGGCTAATGTTGAGTCCAAGAGACAATCTAGTGCAGTGATTTGAAACCAGCATTACTTGTGACAGAGCAAGGCAAACCCATGATGCAGATCATTGAGCAGATTTTCCAAATTTATCCGGCTTTTGAGAGATGCTGGATCGGTGGTCTAACTATCAGCGACCCATAGGCTTTTGATGGGATTAGCATTCAATATGACAAAGCCCAGTGGAATACTATGTGACGTAAAATGTCAGGAATTAGCCACATAACACTGAATAAAGTGGAACAGAAATTAATTTAGGAAGTACCGCTTCACACACCCAGAAGCATTTCTGATGTTGTCATCGAGAAAAAAAGAAGCTATTATTTTAAAACAAAGATAGCGTTAGAAATGTTCTTTCTTTCTATATTTCGAATTGTAGCTCCTCAGTAATATTAGAGCAGATTTTATTTTAAAAATCATTGTCACGCTAACTATTAAAAACAAATGCCTTCAAAGCACTTACTTTTGACCAGAAATGGATCCCTTCGGCTAGATGGTCCAGGTAGTTTCCAGCAGGGCCAGATTAGTTTTCTATAAAGTTTATTACCAAAGATTTATGCTCAGCTGATGAAGATGTAAGGTCAACCATCGGCCCGGATTTCTCACACAGCAGCAAATTAGCAACATTTACCGCTTACCTCGACGCAGATTGCCTGCCACAAATCTGTCTCCATGGCTTGGATTTCCCCTTTTCCAGTGACAGTCTGAATCTGATACCAAGTCAAGGGCATCAACAGGCGCCCAGCAAGGATAATATCATCAGGCAGGGTGGGCAGTCAATGAAGAATTGCGTAATATGTACTGATTATCCTTCACTTTTAATTAGGTTTTTCAGAAAGTGAAATAAACGATCACGTGGGATACAAATAAACTAAAATATTGCAAACGATTCTATTAATATTTTTAAATATATTTTTAAATATAATACTCGAGGAATTTGACATTCCAAAATGATGAATATGGTTTTCCCGGGCCAGAGAGGTGTTTCAGGAGAAATTGTGAACTTAGTGTGCCATTACGTATTCACCGGGGTGTATCTTTATCCATTGTACTTACATTGAGACTAATAGGCACGTTCTCGTCAGTTCCGTGAGCCATGAAGGGGGGTGGGGGGGGGAGGGGGGGTGGGGGGGGAGGGGGGGGGGGGGGAGTTGAGCAGTGCACCTATGGAGGAGCATGGAATTACTGACAGCATATGTGCCAACTCCAGACGTTGCTGTCAGTTTTGGAGCCACAATAAAGGGGAACACTGACAATATTGCTGTCATTACTATAGCAATATCCGGGCCAGTATGTCTAGCATGCTTCCTACGCACGGCAGACATCAATCTTCAAGTTGTCCAGTATGACAACAGGCGAAAGCAGTTCTTTGAGCTTGTTAACCCTGATTCTGAGCCAGAAAATTCATAAGTGATTGCCAATTTGTAAATTTCTCTCAACAACTGCAGTTAGACTTTGTGTTAAGGGGAGAGGCCTGCTCCTGCACAGTTCCATCTTATGCACAGAATAACCTATTGCCTGTCGCACAATGTGCTTGGTCAAGAGGCAGGAAAAATTAACCCGTGCTCTATTTATTGCCTGACAATTAGCTGTCCCTTCCTGGAAAGTGGACATGGAAGAATATTGGGTACGGGCAGGATCAAATTGGGTTGCGATCTACCCCCACAGTTAGTTTAAAAGTGTAAAGTCACCCCAGATGACCATAGGCTGCTTTCCCCTTTGAGGGGGGGGGGGGGGGGGGGGGGGGGCGAGCTGACTGGTGGTTATTTAACCTGAGGATCACCACACCTCAGGCGAGGGGCATGTTTGAGAAGGGCGGGCCCCCGTGAATAACCTCAGCTGGCACGGTCTAGCCCACTGAGCCAAACCGGCTCCCCATCGGTTAATACACCTACTGATGCTCACTGCCTTGGTCCATAATTGAAGAACTGCAATTTGCAAATGGTTGAAGAAAACATTGCCAGCGCCTATGGAACCAAATCCCATTATGTGTCATGGCTTGTGAGAGAATGAAAGGAAAGGCCATAAAATTTAATAAGCATTACTCTGGCACTTACAAGCCACAAAATCTTTTAATATCAAAAAATTGCTTGGTATATATATATATATATATATATATATACATAGGGTGGTACGGTAGCACAGAGGGTGGCAGGGTTGCACAGTGGCTAACACTGTTGCTTCATAGCTCCAGGGTCTCAGGTTCGATTCCCAGCATGGGTCACTCTGCAGAGTCTGCATGTTCTCCCCGTGTCTGCGTGGGTTTCCTCCAGATGCTCCGGTTTCCTCCCACAGTCCAAAGATGTGCAGGTTAGGAGGATTGGCCATGCTAAATTGTCCTTAGTGTCCAAAAAGGTTAGGTGGGGTTACTGGGTTACTGGGATAGGGTGGAGGTGTGGGCTTAAGTAGGGTGCTCTTTCCAAGGGCCGGTGCAGACTCGACAGGCCGAATGGCCTCCTTCTGCACTGTAAATGATATAGTGATCACAAAATAGCTTCAAGAACTTTTGTCAGTGATGAAGCCCTGAATTAAGAGCTAGCATCCATGAATAAGACAACTGATGCAGGAATAATAGATCATAGATTCCCTGCAGTGCAGAAGGAGGCCATTCGGCCCCTCAAGTCTGCACCAACCCTCCAAAATAGCACTCTACCTAGGCCCACTCCTCCGCCTCATAACCCCTTACCCCAGCTAACCGTTGGACACTAAGGGGCAACTTAACATGGCCAATCTACCTAACCTGCACATCTTTGGATTTTGGGAGGAAACCGGAGCCCCCGGAGGAAACCCGCAGTCACGGGAAGAATGCGCAAACTCCACACATTCATCTGAGGCCGAGATTGAACGCAGGACCCTGGCGCTGTGAGGCAGTAGTGCTAACCACTGTGCCGTGTTTAAAACAGGATTCACCTTTTGCAGCTTCACTGCATTTTACCAATTCAAATGTGTAAAAATGTAACATTTCTTATTTTTTAATAAATTTAGAGTACCCAGCTATTTTTTTTCCAATTAAGGGACAATTTAGCATGGCCTATCCACCTAATGTGCACATCTTTTTGAGTTGTGGGGGTGAGACCATCGCAGACACGGGGAGAATGTGCAAACTCCACACGGACAAAATGTAACATTTCTGATAGCCTCCAAGGAGTGGGGTTTGGAGGGCCCCGGATTCCATATACATTTTTAATCGCTTTCTCAACCTGCCCCGCCACCTTCAATGATTGGTGCACAGATCCCTCTGTTCCTGCCCCTACTATATCACCAATGTTCTAATGTGAAAAGGATGTCAGTGTTTTGGAACTATAATTCAAACAAGGTTTATAACAAGACAGCAAGTTGAAGGTGTGTGTCCGGGTTCATTCCCAAGGGTCTCTTTTCGGGCACAAAAACATGTGCGGCTGAAAAAGGAGAAAAATCTGTACAAACTGTATAGTTGATTGTTGGGAAGAATGTTTCCCGGGGTGTTTATTTACTGTAACCTACTTTGATGCAAGTGTGAATAAAATGCGTTTATAAATAAAATAAAACCCAAAGCAGTGGAATCCGTCAGAAATGGATCGTTTCTCTCCTCGTTCACAGTGGTCTTTCACTGCAGGTAACAGCACTGTGGCAGTAATAGAAGTTGCTAATTCACTTTCCAATTCTGCTTCTGTTTTAGCAAAATCACACGGTGCTGATGATTTCCTCCCTGTGTTAATGTACGTGCTGGCAAGGAGTGACCTGACATCGTTGCTCTTCGATGTGGAATATATGATGGAGCTACTTGACCCTTCACTACACTTAGGAGAAGGTATGGCTACTCTTGCTTGGAGCACAGTGTGCCAGCAGGTGGAAATTAGTAGGAACACGCGTAACATGAATGGACTTCATTTTTTTCCCTTTGCTTTAAAGTTGACTCCATAAACGTACTTGCTCGCACTGCATTTTCTTCATTTTTACTGTGCAAAGCTAAGAAACTGCACACTGAACAACATTTTACATTAATCACAGAGTGGTTGCCGTGCAGGAAGTGGACCTTCGGCCCATCTAGGCCTTGCCAGCTGCCTGCAAAAGCAATTTAGCTCCATGGACCTATTTAGCAATTTAGACCACAAGATCTTGTGGAGCAGTGAGTGGTGTCTCTACCTCTGAGCCAGAAGCTCTGGGTTTGAGGCCCACCCCAGGACTTGATGTCCAAGGAAGGTGCGTTCGTAACGCGGTCAAACAGGTTGAGTGTCAACCTGCAAAACATTCCAACTCACGCCAATAGAAGGTAATAAGAGCAGGAGAGATGTCTGGTCAGTCAGGCTTGACGCAGAGCGGCCACCCCTCAAGCTATAAGTCTCTGGCGACAGGCGAGCAACCTGTTCCGGGAAAAACTAACTATGGAAATTGCAGGAAGGGAAAGAACAGCAGCGCACTACACACTTTCCCCATCGTACTGCAGTATCCTTTTCCCCGCCAGGAGCAAATCTAGTTCTTTTTTGAAAGACATGAGTAAATCTGCTGCCACCATGGTCTGAGGCAATTCATTCCAAGTCAAAACCACTCGCTGCAGAAAACATTTTTACTCACGTCGTCTGTGGTTCTTTTGCCAATCACCTTCAATCAGTGTCCTCTGGAACCATCCTCCTAAAGATTTATACAGTCTCCCTGGAGCCCTCGCATTCTTCCTAAAGTGTGGTGGCCAGAATTGGACACAGCACTCCAGTTGAGACTGAACCAGAGATTTTTAAAGGTTCATTATAACTTCCTTGATTTTGTACTTCAGGCCTCTACTTATAAAGCCCCGGATTCCATATACATTTTTTATCACTTTCTCAACCTGCAATCACCTTCAATGATTGGTGCACAGGTCCCTCTGTTCCTGCCCCTACTTTAGAGTTGTAGTATTTATTTTATATTGCCAGGGCTCATGTTTTCTACCAAAATGCATCAATTCAGACTTCACAGCATTAAATGTAACCTGCCACACTCCTGCCTAATCCACCAGCCCTTCGATAACCTCTTGAAGTCTCTCACCATTCTCCTCACAGTCCATAATACTTGCAGGTTTTTCCAATCAGAAGCCCTGAATCATTTGGGTTTTTTTATAATAAGAAGAAATCTGTTTTCCACAGTTTAATTTCTTGGCATCAGCAGTAGGCTGGCAGCCAATTGCAGCTGGTTATTACATTGGAACTGAGAGCTACATAAATGTAAAGCTCAGAGTTTCCAACTGCAACCTCATATCCTGCATCACGTCAAAGGTCAGAAGTTGCAATTTTCAGCTAATAACAGCAGTCGATATAATTCTTTGCCATGTTGCACAAGAAACTGACAGCGTTGTAATTTGAAATTTCGTTCCACTCTGCTTTATCTATTTGAACAATTCAGTCGTGTTTATGGAGATAGCAGTCCTCAGAATGGATGGAGGTTATAAGGGCCAGAATTCTCTGGCTGTTGGGATTTGCTGTTCGTTGCGGCAGCGCACCCCCGCCCATGGGTTTCCCAACGGCGTGGGGAGGTGCGGCGGGAGCAGAAATTCCCGCTGCCAGCGAAAGCCGCGCCGTCGGGAAACAACTCGCGGCTGGAGGATCGAAAAATCCAGCCCATGTTCTTCACTATTGAGAATCTCGTGGTGCAGCGTAGTTGCAGAGTTTCAAAGGTTAGTGGAGAGGAGCAAAAAAGAGAAAGAAGTCAAGATTTGCAGTCAATAAAGTACTTCTGCTGTATAGTCACTGTTGGAATGTGTGAAACACAGCAGCCAATTTGTGTGCTACAACAACTTCCCGCAAACAATGTGATAATGTCGAGGGCACAGGAGATAACTTGCCTGCTCTCCTTCGAAATAGCGCCGTGGGACCTTTTACAACCACCGGAGCAGGTAGATGGGGCCTCGGTTTAACAGCTCATCCAAACAATAGCACCTCTGCTAGTGTAGTGCTCCCTCAGCACTGCAGTGGAGTAACAGCCTTCGATCTTTATGCTCAAGCCCTGGAATCGAACTAGAACTGGGCGACTCAGAGGCAAGAGTCCTGACTGAACCACAGCTGACACGATTAAGTCATTGAGGGAAACGGATAAAAGAAGAAGGTGGAAAGGAAGGTGAGGCAAACTCAGGGATTCTATAGTTTTGAGATCTTGAAAAAGAAGGAATTTGAGTAGGGACCATCCAATTTTCACACACACAGCGAGAACAATATGTGTGACGGTGCATTTGGAGTTTGAGAGCACGAGACGAAAGTTCAACAAAAATTTGCACTTCTTTATTGCCTTTAGTAAATGGCACAAGAAACTTTACACATGGGAGAGAATGTCAAACAGGAGTAAAAGACGTAGACTCATCAGAATGAGATAATAATAATAGTCACTTATTGTCACAAGTAGGCTTCAATGAAGTTACTGTGAAAAGCCCCTAGTCGCCACATTCCGGCGCCTGTTCGGGGAGGCTGGTAAGGGAACCTACTGCATTGAAAGAATTATCCTGTGCATTTCAGACCATGTCGCTTGATGATCTGTCACCTTGTCACATCTCTGGTTCTTTATCCAGTCAGTTGAAAAGATTTCAGGGAGACCTTTAAAGATCAGGAGGAAGTAGAAAGGCAAATTTGCTTTGGGGGAGAATTACAGAAAACACGGCCGAGGTGGTTTGAGCAACGTTGAGTGAGGTGCATAGGAATGCTAAAGAGCAGAGACACGTTTGTACAGCTGGAAGAGGCTACAAATATAGGATGGAACAAGACCGTGAAGGAGTTTATAGACAAGGATAAGGATTTTAAAATCAATGCATGGACAAAGATAGTAGGAGAAAAAAATGTAATGCATGATGGATAGGAGTTGTGTAGGTTGATGGCCTGTGGACTACACTGGAGAAGTGCAGTCTTGAAGCCATGTATATTTGTAGCAGACCATATAATATTTCTTTAAATATTTACCATTATCTGTCTACTTTTCATGCATTTCCCATCATATCCAACTTGCTCCATATAGCTTCATAGTTTCCTATATTCAGATTTAAGATCCTAGTTTTGGAAAGAACGATATTACTTTCAAACTTAATGTAAAATTCTATTATATTATGGTCACTATTTCCAAAGACTCCTTTACAAGGAGGTTATTAATTTGCACATTCTCATTACACATTACTAAATCTAAAAATGTCCGATCCCCTATTGATTCTTCTTTTTTTTTTTAAATAACTTTTATTCAAATTTTCAACAACGAATTTTAGGACAACAAAGAAAAACAGTAACCCGTCCCCCTCAATACAAAAACAATAAATTAACAAGAAAAAGAAATAAGCATAAAACCATGAGACCAAACCCCCGTAACGAACCCCCCCCCCCCCCCCCCCACCCCGGGTTGCACCTGAAGTTGACCACCCTCTAACGCTCCGCCAGGAAATCAAGAAAAGGCTGCCACCGCCGGAAGAACCCTTGCACCGACCCGCTCAGGGCAAACTTGACCCTCTCCAGTTTAATGAACCCGGCCATGTCGTTGATCCAGGATTCCGGGCTCGGGGGCTTCGCGTCCCTCCACTGTAAAAGAATCCTGCGCCGGGCTACTAGGGACGCAAAGGCCAGAATACCGGCCTCTCGCGCCTCCTGCACTCCCGGCTCCGATGCTACCACAAAAATAGCAAGCCCCCAGCCCGGTTCCACCCTGGAACCAACCACCTTAGACAAGGTCCACGCCACCCCCTTCCAGAAACCCTCCAACGCCGGACACGCCCAGAACATGTGGGTGTGATTCGCTGGGCTCCCTGAACACCTGCCACACCTGTCCTCACCCCCAAAGAACCGGCTCAGCCTGGCCCCAGTCATATGCGCCCTATGCAGCACCTTTAGTTGGATTAGACTAAGCCGCGCGCAAGTGGAGGAGGAATTCACCCTCCCCAGGGCGTCCGCCCACGTCCCCTCCTCAATCTCCTACCCCAACTCCTCCTCCCACTTCGCTTTCAGCTCTCCCACCAAGTCCTCCTCCCCTCCTGCATCACCTGATAAATTGCAGAGATCCTACCCTCACCGACCCACGTCCCTGAGAGAACCCTATCCTGAACCCCCCCCTTGGCGGCAATATCGGAAACTCTGCCACCTGCCGCCTAACAAACACCCTAATCTGCATATACCTAAAGGAATTCCCTGGGGGCCCAATTGATTCTTCAACACAACGCTCCAGAAACCCATTTCACACACACTCCAGGAATTCACCCTCCACAGCATAAGTTAAGTGCTGATTAGGTTTATCCAGTTGATATATAGATTGAAGTCCCCCGTGATTACTTTATTACCCTTGTTACATACACCTTTTAACTTCCTGATTTATACCATGTCCTCTACAACTGTCTGGTGGCCTATGAACAACTCCATACCAATGTGCGCCGTCCCTTGATGTTTCTTAGCTCCAACCAAACTGATTATTCATCTTGATCCTTCTCTCACTAATGTACTGATTTTGTTGCTTACTAACAGCGCTATCCCACCACATTTTACTTTTTGCTTATCCTTCTTAAATGTTGAATATCCTTTAATATTCAGTTCCTAGCCTTGGTTACTCTGTAACCAAGACACTACAATGGCAATTATACCATACCCATTTACTTATACTTGCACCTTCGAATCATTTACCTTTTGCCAATGCTGCTTACATTCAGATAGAGTGCTCTTAATTTTGTCTTTTTAACATTATATTGTATTTTGATCTTATTTGATGTTTTCCTTTGCTTCATCTGTCTTCCGATTTCACTTGCTACTTTTCCACTTGCTGTTACTATTTTTGATTCTTTCCTATCTGAATTCACTCTTAGGTTCCCATCCCCCTGCCCATCTAGTGTAAACACTCCCTGACAGCACTAGTAAATCTCCCTGTGTGAATGTTAGTCCCAGTCCTGCCAAGGTGCAACCTGTCCATCTTTAACAGGTTCCACCTGCCCCAGAAATGGTGCTAATGCCTCAGAAATCTGATGCCCTCCCTCCTACACCAGTTCTCCAGCCAGGTGTTCAATCACTCAATCTTCCTAATCCTATGCTCACTAGTACGTGGAACTGGGAGTAATCCTGAGATTGCTGCTTTTGAGGTCTTGCTTTTTAATTTCATTCCTAACTCCCTAAATTTAGCTTTCAGTGCCTCATCCCTCTTCTCACCTATGGCACTGGTACCAATATGAACCATCGGCGACCACCAGCTGTTCACCCTCCCCTAAACGAATGTCCTGCAGCAGCTGTGTGACATCCTTGATTATGGCACCAGGGAGGCGACACACCATCCTGCCCCATATATGGCCACAAAAACATCGGGCTATTCCCTCGCTAATTAATTCCCCATCATTATTGCTCTTCCACTCTTCTTACTCCCCTTCTGTGCAGCTGACCCACCCGTGACGCCATCGTCCTGGCCCCTTCTCCACCTCTTTGAGGCATCATCATCCTCACCAGTGTCCAACATGGGAAACAGGTTATCAAGCAAGATACACTACCAGCTCCTGGGCCTTTTGAACCCTCTGGCGCAATGTTCTTCAAACTTATTTCCAGGGACCCATTTTTAACAACCGGTCAACCTTCGGGACCCAGCCCGGCCGACCTTCACGACCCACGCCGGCCGACCTTCGCGACCCACGCCGGCCGACCTGCACGACTCACCATTTTCTCGTACCTTGTTTTCTGCTGACAAAAATAGAGGAAATGGTTTTGGGTCCCTTTGGCCCTCGTACACGTTCCTCCAATGGAACCTGTTGGATGAAGGCGAAGCCTTCCAGTGTCGGAAAGTATGGAGTCTCCATCTGTCCAAAGTTCTGAATTTTCTCCTGTAACCTTTTATAAAATAACACCCCCCACCCCGAACTTGTAAAAAAAAATGAGTAAAATAAATTTTAAAAATGAATAATCCCCCCCGACCTTGTAAAAAAAAATGAATATAATAAATGAAATAAATGAAAATTAAATGAACAAAATAAATGAACAAAAACCACTGCAGAACTTGTAAAACAAAAAGCTGCAACTTTCATCGTGCGCGCATGTGCAATGCGGCCGAATTTTTTGACATGTTCGCGGAATGCGCATGCGCGCCGATCATCAAGCACGATTACGCATTCCACGAACATGTTTTATAAATTTGGCCGCATTGCGCATGCACGCATGATGATTGCGCGCATGCGCACCGCAGCCAAGTTTTTTTTTATGAAAAGCCGGCTGCTGGGCGGGGATTTGCGCATTCGGGAGCACCGCGGACAACGGCTCCACGACCCTCCCGACACCCACCCACGATCCACCCGCGGATCGTGCCCCCGATGTTGAAGGACACTGCTCTGGCGGTCTCCCTTTCTCTCTCCACCTACACTCCGAACCTGTGGTGTGATTATTGAATCAACTGTGGATGACAAAATAAATTAAAGATTCCATTAGGTCAAAGGAAGGTGCTGATAAAGATGCCAGGAAAAGTGGGAAGCCCAAGGATTGGGAACACTTTGGACTCCAGCAAAGGAGAACAAAGAAACTGATAAAGAAAAGGAAAATCGGATATAATGCAAGCTAGCCAGAAACATAAAAGCAGACACATTTAGGTATGTGAACAGGAGAAGATTATCAAAGACAAACATGGGTTCATTAAAGGTAGAGACAGCAGAATAACGGAGGATAGCCAGATGGCGGAGGAACAAAACAATTACTTTGGTCTCTCCAAATTTTACAGTCCTGCCCACCAGGATGCCTATTGCTGGCGGGACTGGAAAATCTTGGCCTTTGTGTGTCTTCATGGAGGAAGATACAAAAATTCTCTCAGAAATTCTAGGGAACCAAGTGAAAATGAAGGACTGAAAGAAATGAGTATTAATTGTAAGGTAGTTCTCAAAACGTGAATGGGATTGAAAGTTGATAAATCCCTGGTCCAGATTGGCTGCATCCCAGTGTTGAAGGAGGCGGTTACGGAAGTCCTGGATGTAATGCTGGTTTTCTTTCAATATTCTACAGATTCTGGCAAGGTTCCTGCAGACTGGAAAGTAGCAAATGTAATCGCACTATTTACGAAAGGGGGAATAGAGAAAAAGGGGAACTACAGATTCGTTACTTCAATGTCAGGAGTACGGGAAAATATTAGAATCGATTATAAAGAATGTGATAACTGGACATTTAGAAAATAATGATATGATTAGACAGAGTCAACATGGATTGATAGAAGGAAAATCATGTTTAACAAACCTGTTGGAGTTTTTTGAGGATGCGACTTGTGGCAGAGATAAAGGAGAACCAGTGGATGTGGTGTATTTGCATTTTGAGAAGCTTTCAACAATGTCCCACACAGGAGGTTAGGAAAAAATTAAAGTCCATGGGATTGGGAGTAAGGTACTGGTATCGATTGAGCATTGGATAATGGACAGAAAGCAAGAGAGTAGAAATTAATTGATCATTCAGAAGATGGCAATCTGAGACTAATGGGGTTCCATAAGGATTAGTGCTTGGGCCTCTGCTGTTGGATGTGGGGACCAAATGTAATATTTCCAAGTTTGCTCATTACACAATACTAGATGGGAATGGAAGTTGCGAAGAGAATGCAAGGAGGCGTCAAAAGAATTTGGGCAGGCTAATGTTTGGACAAGAACATGCAGATTGAATATAATGGGAATAAGAGCAATGTTATCGACTTTGGGAGAGAAAACAGAAAGACAAAATGATTCTTAAATGGAGAGAGGTTGATGTCCAAAGGGACCTGGGTGTCCTTGTTTCTGAGTCACTGAAGGTTAGCGTGCAGGTGCAACAAGCAATTAGGAAGGCAAATGGTATATCACATGAGGATTTGAGTTTAGGAGTAAAGAAGTCTTCATTTAATTGTATAGAGGTTGATGAGACTGCAGGCGCGATTCCCTGGAAAGTTTCTAAGCGTGGTAGCGAGCGGGAATTGCTGCGAGCCTCCCGGCGCTCGGCCCAGTGAGACCGACACTGCAATTCAACGTTAATAGGTCCACTTAACGAGGCCTCACGGGCTTCTAGCCACAAATTAGGGGACAAGGTGAGGCGGCACCATCGGGAATGGGGTATTGTACAGCACACTAAATACTTGGTTTGGCTCAACCATTATGATGACTGTCACTTTCTTCTGCAATGCGGGTAGACCCCCGGACTCTTTACCCATCTCTCCAGGTAAACCCCTCCCCTGTGATGCTCACCCACCCTCCGGCTGTGCATATGTCCCTGGAGCTGTGTCCCATCCCCTGGGTGTTTGTGTGTGTGGCACTGCCTCCCGCAGTGTTCAGGCATTAAGATGTGATTGGGATGCTAGGCAATGACTGCCAGATGCTGCATGGCCCTCCCACCCACGGATATCCACTTGGGGTGCATCAAGTGCTCCTTTAACCACGATTGCCAACTCCCTATTAGCAATAACCTTCAGTCGGTGGGGGTTATGGGTGGTCGGTGGGGCAAACGGGCAGGGACAACGGTTACCCCCAGAATGGGTGCACACAATTCAGGGTTGGTATGGTGGTGCCGCGAGCGATTGCCCCCTGGATGCCTCCCGCCAGCATCTCCACCCCCACCTTCCCATGGCGACCCACCCCTGCAGAGAGTCCCCCACCCACAGCTGAGCTCCCCACCGAGCACTGGGGTGGCAAGTCTAGCACCCCCCGGGCTCTTTGCCTGTGAACAAAGATGGCTACTCACCTCCTCGGCTCCCCACAGAAGCCCTTCCGCCAGGTTCACGTTTTTCAAAGGGAGTACTAATCGGCGCCCTGGTGACCACCTGCTGGGGAGGCCGCTGAATGACGGGAGGCCGTTGGATGTGGAGTCGCTCTCATTAATTGTATGGAAATAGGGCTTAAGTGGTGATCATTGGTTTCTCACCAAACCACGGTGAGATCTCGATTCCGCCAATGGGAGCAGGCCAGTTGCATCACAAACTGTTTGGCACACGGCACGGGTCTCATTTTTGGTCTTTCCCGCTATTCACCGGCCTCGTTACGCTTGAGCGAGAGCACAACGACGCCGGAGAATCGTGCCCAGCAGCTGGAGTGTTGTGTTCAGTTTTGATCTCCTAAGGAAGCATATATTTGCCAAAGTGAGAGTGGAACAGGGGTACACCAGGCTAATCCTTGGGAAGGTGGGATTGTCTTATTTGGTGAGATTGAGGAAACAGGACCTGTATTCTCTGGAGTTTTGAAGAATGAGAGGTGATCTAATTGAATCATACTAAATTCTTACAGGGTAGATGCAGAAAGGGGGTGGGATTCTCCGTTGCCCGACGCTGATATCGTAATCGACGATTGGCGGAGAATCCCTTCCGACGCCCAAATCGGGGGCGCCGCCAGTTTGTCGCCGGTTTCGAATCTCCACCCCCTCAAAACTGTTGGCATCGTGTCGCATGCCGCACGTCGCTGGAACGGTGTTGGCGCATCATCAGAAGGCCCTCCCCCAATGCTCCGCACCCGATGGGCCGAGTTTCCGACTGCGCAGTTGAAAAGTGGTCTGAGCGGTTGGGAACCCGGTGTGCCGGCCGTGGACTGTGTCCAGCCGGCTGGGAGCTGTGGCGCTGGCCCGGGGGAGCTTACGCAAGGGCTGGGGGGACTGGTGAGGGGTGGCCAGGTGTTGTCCTGTGGGCCATATTTGGCAGGTCAGGTCCGCGCACTGCCAGCGCCATGTTGTACGCCGCAACCGCTACTGGTCGTCGCCGTGCACATGCACGGCCATGGACCCAGCCATTCACAGGCTGTTTTGGTGCGGGAGCCAGAGGTTTTACTTGGCGTGGTGTTAGACCTTTACCAGTCCTGGAATCGGTGAGGATTCGGTGCCAATTTTGGCATTTTAAAACTGCATAGTTCCCACACCGACGGCATCACTTAGCCGCAGAATTGGAGAATCCAACCCAGGAAGTTTCATCTGGCGGGTGAGCCAACAACCAGGGGACACAGTTCCAGAATTAGGGGCAGGCCATTTAAGGCTTGGATGAGGAGGAATTTCTTCACTCAAGGGTAGTGAAGCTTTGGAATTCTCCATCCCAGGGGGCTGCAGAAAGCTGAGTCATCGAGCATGTTCAAGGCAGAAATCGGCAGATTTCTGGATACGAATGGCATAAAGGGATATGAGGATGGTTAAGAAGTGTGGCATAGAGGTAGATGATCAGCCATTTGAATGGCGGAGCAGGCTCAATGGGCCAAATGATCTACTTCTGCTCCTATTCCTTATGTCCCTATGTAATTCAAGTGTAGATAAGAGATTCAGCTTTAGTCAGAGTGAGAAAAGTGTTAGCAGGCAGTGTTGCAGAGGTGGACGTAATGATGATTGATTGTGGGGTTTGAGATTTAACTTAAGTTTGAACAGGGCGCTGAAGTCATGCATCGTCTGGTTCAGCCTGAGCAAGCAGCAGAAGAGGTTAGAGTCATGGGCATGTTTACAGAATTTTAGCTGGGAGCTGAATAAGATGGAGTCGCAGTAAATTGAAGGTACAGTGATTTCACAATTATATAGTTACTGCGCAAAACACAGAATTTCAATAAAATGGAAAGAATAACAGTTTTCATATTCCTTTAGAGCTTAAAGAAACACAACCCTGAACATTATATAAATATAAATCTCTCTCTCTCAACCGCAACCTGACGGTGTACAAGTCAGACTTTCTGTAGCTAATTATTCCTGGACCAGGTCACTAGTAAGTCGCCAATATATATGGTTTATAAAAGACAATCTACGGTAAAATAATTAATCCAACAAAGCAGCAGTAGTAAAATGAACACACCAGTGGTATTATTGATTTAGAACAATTGATGCTCACCTTGGTTTTACACTTTAAATATGAATATTACACAAGACAACTAATGCAATTATTCAATGCAGCAATGAATCTCCATTAATACAAATATCTAGCAGTGTGAGTTAATGGATTTTCCTCTGTTTCAGGATATTATTACTTAACGACAACCTACGGCGCCTTAGAACATATCAAACACTTTGATAAACACACTGTCACTCGCCAACTTAGTCACGAGGTCCAGGATTCAATCCACCAATGGCAAAGGAGGCGAACTCTGAATATGAACCAAATCTCCAGGTCATCAATGCAGGTCAGTATCACAATGGAAAAGCTGTAATTCTATAGGTAAAAGCTATATATTTGAGATCATGATCTAATAAGTACAGAATACATTAATTATCCTGTAATCGCTGCTGGCAGAGACTTTGGCCGTCTTGCCTTTTTCTGTCTATCCTCAAAATGGATGTTTACCTCAGAGAGTGGAAGGGGCAGTCAGAGGGCAATTCAATTCACCGATGTCTTCACCCATATCCCAGGTGGCCGTCCAGAAACAGCATTGATAGACAGCTGGAAATGGTGATCTGCCCACTGCCTACTTTGCTATCCTCAGACATGAGAAGATAGGGCAGAGTTCCAATAACTCCAGTTGAACAGTATTGATTGACAACTTATTCATCCATATTTTGGAGCATTACGGAAGCAGTCGTACTGAAATTATGGAAATACCATCTGTTGAATTCCACCTTTGCGGTTTTCTTCATTACTTTTGGAAAAGCTGAAAGCTTTAGTTGAAAGTTTTCCAAAGCTTACCTCGCCCTCCTCTGGAACTTCAATAAATGGGAAGGAACATACTGAACTGTCAGCTGAAATAAGGAGACTAGTTGATCTAAGTACTGTAGATTTTCTTTTGGTTTGAGTCAAGTTAATATATGTTTTTAATTGGGGATGCCTCAGGACACAGGTACCAAAGATGGATAGAACATGTTTTACTCACTGCGACCTCAAAGCGCTAAAGACCCAGGTTCGATCCCGTACCCCAGTCACTGTCCGTGTGGGGTTTGCACATTCTCCCCATGTCTGCGTGGATCTCACCCCCACATTCCAAAAGATGTGCAGGGTAGGTTGAATGGCCACGCTAAATTGCCCCTTAATTGGAATTTTGCTTTACGAAGACCATGTTTTACTAATTGATTTATTTAATCTTTCTTCTTCCTCAAATTCTTTCCCCACAATGAAATTTTCTTGTTAACACCCATGTGTTGTCAAAGGTTTTACAAAACAGGAAGGGGATTTTAGTTGAATTTCTGGTGCTAAAATTGAGACACAGTATCAAGGGTCATTTCCATTTTCAGTCGAATGAATGAGTAGCAATGCATGTTTAGGATGGACTAATTTTCTATTTGATGCCACGGTGTGGCATTGGGATTATGGATTTAGATAGAAGACTACATCTGCTGGATAGCTGTATCTGAAATGCTCTGATCCACGAAGATTGTCCGAGCTGGAAAGATTTTTTAAATAGTAACCGCTGCGATCTTCTTTCTGGAGCCTCCTGTTCATAGAGAGGTTTCACTGCAAACCTCCACCAGGTTTCTTTGACCGCCTCTCCACTTACATCCACAGATACATAGAAGAAAGAAGCAGGAGGAGGCCTTTTGGCCCTTCGAGCCTGCTCCGCCATTCATCATGATCATGGCTGATCATCCAACTTAATAGCCTAATCCTGCTTTCCCCCCATAGCCTTTGATCCCATTCTCCCCAAGGGCTATATCCAGCCGCCTCTTGAATATATTCAAAGTTTTATTATCAACTACTTCCTGTGGCAATGAATTCCACAGGCTCATCACTCTTTGTGTGAAGAAATGTCTCCTTATATCTGTTCGAAAAGGTTTACCCTGAATCCTCAGACTGTGACCCCTGGTTGGTAACATCTTCCCTGCATCTACCCTGTCTCGTCCTGTTAGAATTTCATAAGTCTCTATGTGATCCCCCCTCATTCTTCTGAACTCCAGCGAGAACAATCCCAACGTAGTCAATCTCTCCTCATATGACAGTCCAGCCACGAACCTGGGCCAGGAAAGTGGTACAGGAAGTCACACTCACTGTAATGCCATGCTCTATAGGATCAGTTTCCTCGTCTCCCAGGTGGAGAAACCCCGGATATCCCAGGGCAGTGGGCATTGGATGCCGATCTGTCGCACAGCGGTCACCCTCCCCTATTCTTTTTGCATTGAGGAACTGAGGACGCCCCATAAATAGGTCCCCTTCAGCTCCAGGCCTGATATAGTTTTTTAAAAAGCCAAATCTGAACATGTTGGCTCCTTGCGCACATCTGTAAGCAATGAGGCATAGACAGTAATGAAACACTGCTGGAAATGTTGGCAGGATTCCATTTAATCACCAGACAAAACCTGAGTCTGCCAGGTCAAATTGTGAGCCTAGATTAAATACACTCAAAGGGTTGAACTCACCTTTCAACCAGAAAATCAAACCAGTTGATGATATCACGCGGTTTCCTGCAGAATAGGTAATCATGGCCAGGTGGATGGCATACCCTCTGAAACCCTATATAACCAGGCAGTTGGCAGCATGATGTGTAGTGTGTGCTTTTCAGAATGTGAAATGTCCAATAATGTGTGTGAAATAAATCTCCAATTTTTATGCAAACTTAACGCATGTTGGGGATTTTGGCTGAAGGAAGGGCTTGTAAATTAATATAAACCTTGTTCGAAGTCCAAAGTAAGGAGAATAAAAGGACTATTTTTAAATTGGACAGAGCAGATGGTTCTTATCAGATAGCATAGCCCTCAGCATCTCCTGATGAAAATATCTTGTCAAAGTAATCCTGAGCTTTTAATAGATGTTATAACGGAATTGTAAATGTTAGGTATTAAGCCATGGGATTTGGACAATGCAACCTATCATTCTCGGAGTTCTTTCACGTTAACCTCTCAATGACCTAGCCCATATTATCTAAGTAATGGTCCACCCTGTCCAGGCAGCCCCGCCCCCCCGTGACCTTTTTTTAAAAAAATATTTTTATTCCACATTTAAACATTTTTATACAAACGATGAGAGCAGCCTATCCACTCCTCAAAAAAATGCCTTTAGCAAAAAGGCCGGCAAGTACTGGAATAGAAGCAAAAACTGTGGCAAAATATTCACCTTGACTGCCTGTACCCAGCCAGCGTACGACAAAGGGAGACTATCCCACCTCCCCAGATCCTCCTTCATCTTCCCTACCAGGCTTGTCAAATTCAGCTTTCGGAGCCGTACCCAGCTACCTGCACCCCCAAGTACCTGAAGTGAGTTGTCGCCACTCTAATGGCAACCCCTCCACTCCAGCTCCTCCACCTGAAGGAGACACAACAAAACACTCGCTCTTCCAAAGATCCAAAATGTCTCAGATTTTCCTCGCAGTCCCATTACGTCCCTCACCGAAAAGCCCAGGTCTGTGCTGCACAGCAGAAATTCCACAAACTCCTCCAACACCCTTCCCATCTTGATGCAAAGGTTTGGGTCTACCAAACAAGGACAGCACGGTAGCACAAGTGGCTAGCACTGTAGCTTCACAGTACCAGAGCCCCAGGTTCGATTCCCCGCTGGGTCACTGTTCTGTGTGGAGTCTGCACGTTCTTCCCGTGTCTGCGTGGGTTTCCTCCGGGTGCTCCGGTTTCCTCTCACATTCCAAAGACGTGCTGGTTAAGTGGATTGGCCATGCTAAATTGCCCTTCGTGTCCAAAAAAAAGGTTAAGAGGGGCTATTGGCTTATGGGGATAGGGTAGAAGTGAGGGCTTAAGTGGGTCAGTGCAAACTCGATGGTCCGAATGGCCTCCTTCTGCACGGTTTGTTCTCTGTTCTAAACCCATTTCTAGCCTCCACACTGGCCTCTGGGCTGGGCCCTTCTCTCGAACCGCACCCATCCAGCACGGCACATGATCCGATATCACAATCGCCGAGTACTTATCCTTCTTTACCCCAGCCAGCAAAGTGCATTTCTTACAACAAAAAAGCCAATCCTCGCGTACACCTTGTGCACAGAGGAGAAAAACAAATACGCCCCGTCCCTTGGGTGCATCACCTTCATAAACTCCCCTAACACCTCCCCCCCGCACCGCCCCCCGAGGGGGGCCAGCGACGCAGCCTAGACCTATCAATCCTTGGGTCCAGCACCATACCAATCCACCCCCATTTTCAGCTGGTGGATATCCAGGTCCGGTATGGACCTAGCATCCTCCTGACAAACCCAGTGTCTTCCCAGTTCGAGACATACACACAAACGAACACTACCAATCTCCTCCCCCCCCCAGTGCACCCACCAGCGCATCAGTCACTATCAGGTACCGGCCCCCTCTGATCCGCCACCACCTTCTCCGTTGGAAATCTCACCCATTCACCCACCAGTCAAATCAAGCCCCCCTCCCCCCGCCCCCCGCACCCTGCTATCGCAGCAAGAATGGAAGACCTGGCTTACTCAGCCCTTCCTCAGTCTTATCTGGTCCTTTACCCTCAGATGGGCCTTCTGTAACAGCACCGTGTCCGCTTCAGATGCGAGTACACTTACGCTGCCTTCACCGATCCTCCCAACCCTCTTACATTCCACACCACCACTCTGACTGGGTGTCTCTCACCCCCCCCCCCCCCCCAATCGACCCCATCACCCCACCATTCCCACCTCCCAGGGCCGTTGAAATCTGCCCGTACAGGTTTAACAGCCGTGACCCCTCCCCTCACCTTGCTCCCGTTCACTAGCCAAGATTAAGTCGGCTAGTGCGATGACCCCTGCCAGAGCCCCCTCCCCCACATCAAAAACAACACCGCACTAACTACAGCCCTCCTCACCCTTCCAATCCCCATTAAATCCAAAGTAAACCCCAAAACAAAGTCATCCATAACACCCATACAAGAAAAAGAACCCAACTCTGAAAAAATAAAGAAAAACAGCCAAAAATTGTCAAATGGCCAAATTCAGTCTGATCCCAGGCCCGCTACCTTCACAAACGCCTCCGCCACTGTCTCAAAATAATAGTCCCTGCCACTGTACCAGACACTCAGCCTTGCTGCGCAGACCACATCAAGCCGCATGTTGCGCTTATACACCGCCGCCTTAGCCCGTCCGAAGGCCGCCGCTCGTTTCTTTGCCAGCTCTGTCGGCATGTCCTGGTACATACATATACCCTTTCCTTCCTACTCCACCTCATGCCTCTGCTTCACCAATCTCAGCACTCTCTCCTTAACCAGGAAATCATGGAAACAGCCTCCTCGATGGCTCATTCATCCTCGCTTTCGGCTAGAGCGACCGGTGGGCACTCTTAGTGGGAGGGCTCCTTATCTCCCCCATCAGCTCCGCTATAATATCGGCAAATATTCTGGAGGCCTCTGGCCCTCCACTCTTCAGGCATACCCATGATCCTCAGGTTATGTCTATGTGACCTGTTTTCCAGGCCTTCAACCTTGGCTCTCAGCCCTCTGCTAATCTCCAGCACCCTCTGCGGCTCATCATCCACCGAGACAAAATTATCACTATACCATGACAAGGCCTCCATCCCTTTCATTTTCTCCCCCTGTTCCTGCACCATTCATCGAAGTTCTCGCCAACTCCTCTCTCACCGGGGCAAGTGTCTCTCACCCACGGCTTAAGCGAGGCCATCCTCCCCTATGATGCTTTTCGAAGTGTTTCGAGAACAGCCGTTCGAACTCACCAGCCATCACCTCCGTCACCTTCTCCACCGTAATTGGCACAGCCCCACCCGACGGGCTCTCCCCTTCCCGCCATCTTTCCTCCTGCTGCACCTGTCAACACAGGCAGTGGCGGACTTTCGCCCACTGTCTACTTCCAAGATTCTTCTTGCCCGCTTTTGCCATTCTAAGTGCCCTGAGACATTCCACAACTCCTCATAAACAAACCTTCACCGAGAACTGGGCTAAAAAGGTAATAGAAGACAGGTCTGACAGGAGACACCAAACACGTGACCTCCACCTATATGCTGCAACCGGAAGTCTCCCAGGTGACCTTTAAGTGGAAAGATTTCCAGGACAAAATTCTAATGAGTTCTTTCTGATAAGCAATGAAAACTGACTATGACGCACAAGGATTAGTGGCAAGTATAACTTGCTGCCTCCTGCACATTGTTTATTTGAAAGAAGGAATATATAAATGTCATTTACAGCCCATTATAAATCATGACTATTAAGAAACATCCACTGTCTCCATGTGGAATATTTGAATTATTTAAATTGGATTCAATCAAATGGAACTAACTTTCCAATTAGAGAACTATATGACAAATGGCTGTTCCAGCTGCTGCCAGTGATGGGTGGGATGCTGGGGCAAAGTCTCAATACTGCAGAGAGCCTAAAGGAGGTCAGAAAGTACAGGAATCAAGTTTAAAAAAAGAAATACGGAAATCGAAGGAAGGGCATGAAAAAATGTCAGCAAGCAAGATTAAGGAAAACCCAAAGATGTTGATGTTTTACCAGTATACAAAGAGCAAAAGGATATTTAAGAAAAACATGGGATCTATCAGAAGTAAGAAGGGAATGTGTGTGAAGATGCAGAGGATTTTGGAAAAGTTTAAAACAAATTTTTTGTCCCCGTGTTCACAAGGAAAGTGATGATGCGGGTATAGGAATCCAAGAAGGAGCAGTGTGAAATATTGGATAGAATGATCAGAATGAGAGACGAGGTGTTAAAGGTGTTGGGATTCTTGAAAGTGGATAAGTCGCCAGGGCTGAATGCATTGTTTCCTAGGAAGTTAGAACATAGAACAGTACAGCACAGAACAGGCCCTTCGGCCCTCGATGTTGTGCCGAACAATGATCACCCTACTCAAACCCACGCTATACCCGTAACCCAACAACCCCCGCCCCCCCCAAACCTTACTTTTAAGGACACTATGGGCAATTTAGCATGGCCAATCCACCTAACCCGCACATCTTTGGACTGTGGGAGGAAACCGGAGCACCCGGAGGAAACCCACGCACACACGGGGAGGATGTGCAGACTCCGCACAGACAGTGACCCAGCCAGGAACCGAACCTGGGACCCTGGAGCTGTGAAGCATTTATGCTAACCACCATGCTACCGTGCTGCCCAAGTTGAAGGAAGTCAGGGAGGAAATAGCACGTGCCCTGAGGATTAATTTCCAATCTTCACTAGATGGTTGGGGGGGGGGGGGGGGGGGGGGGATGCTGGAGGAATGCAAATGTGGTTCCTTTGTTTAGGAAGGGTATGAAAGAAATGCCAAACAATTATAGGACGGTTAATCTTACTTTGGTGGTGGGTAAATTGTTAGAATCAATCTGGAGAGTTTAGATAAAGTCACTGAAAAAGGCATGGACTAGGCATGGCTTTGTTAAGGGATGGTCATGCCTTCTAAATTTGATTGAATTCTTTGAGGAAGTGATAAGGAGGATCGATGAGAGTAGGGAAGTGGATGTTGTCTACATGGATTTTAGTTCGGCATTTGACAAGGTCCCACGTGGCAGACTGGTCAGAAAAGTAAATGCCCATGGTAGACAGGCAATGTGGTGAATTTGATCCAATGTTGGTTTAGTAACTAGAAACAAAGAATAATGGTTGATGGCTGTCCTTGCGAATGGAAAGCTATTTCAAGTGGTGTTCCGCAGAGCTTGGTGTTGGGATCCCTGCTCTTTGTTTTATATATTAACGATTTGGACTTGAATATGAGGGACACGATTGGGAAATTTGCAGATGACACAAAATGTAGCCGTAAAGTGGGTAGTGTAGAGAATGGCTGTAAGCTCCAAAATGATATAGATGGGATGGTGATGTGGGCAGGAAATTGGCAGATGGAGTTCAGCCCTGATAAATGTGAGGTAATGTGTTTAGGGAGGTCAAACAGTAAAAGGGATACACAATAAACGGGACTAAACTGAGAGGGGTAGATGAAGTGAGACATCTTGGCGTGCAAGTGCACAGGCCCCTAAACGTAGCAGTGCACGTAGATATGGTTTTAAAGGAGGCAAATGGAATGCTCCTCTTCATTGGCAGAGGTACAGACACTGGTGAGGTCACAACTGGAGTATTGTGCGCATTTCTGGTCGCCACATTACAGGAAGAATGTTATTGCTCTGGAGAGAGTGCAGAGGAGATTTACTAGGATGTTTCCGGGGTTGGAGAATTGTAGCTATGAGGAGAGATTGGAGAGGTTGGGGTTGTTTCTCTCGGAACAGAGAAGGCTGAGGGGTAACATGATTGAGGTGTATAAAATTGTGAAGGGTAGAGATAGAGTAGACAGGGGGAACCTGTTTCCCTCGGCAGAGAGTTTAAACCAGGGAACATAGATTCAAGCTAAGTGGCAGAAGGATGAGAGGGGACACGAGGAAAACCTTTTTTACACAGAGGGTGGTGGGAGTCTAGAATTCGCTGTCTGAGTTGGTGGTGAAGGCAAAGACCCTAAACTCTTTTAAAAATACCTGGATCTACACCTTAAGTGCTGTAAAATACAGGACTGTGGGCCGTGTGCAGGAAGCTGGGATTAGAAAGGGCACCTGGGCGTCTTTGGGTCAGCATGGACAAATGGGCCAAATGGCCTCCTGGGCTGTCCCATTTCTATGGTTCGATCACTGTTCCTGATCTTGTTACATCCCTTCAGCCGGGTCTCCCTGTCTGTGCTGCTGCTGCCATTCTGTAGCTCAGCCAATCACAGAGAGCACAGGTGAAGATGGAGCAGCAGTGAGGACAGCTCCCCCATTTTCCTCTGATTCACCACAATATTCAGGTAAAGATCTCAAAGTTTTTCAATGGGCGGGCGAGTGAATAGGTGAGTGAGTGAGCAGATGAGTGAGTGAGCAGATGAGTGAGTGGGGACATGTGTGAATGGGCAGACGAATGGGTGGGCAAGTGAGTGGGTGAGTGAGTGGGCGGGTGTGTGAGTGGGTGTGTGGGTGAGTGGGCAAGTGGTGGGTAAGTGAGTGGGTGGGTGTGTGAGTGGGTGGGCAGGTGGCTGGGTGAGTGAGTGAATGGTTGGGCGTGCGGGCGGGTGTGAGAGTGAGCAGGTAAGTGGGTGGGTGTGGGTGGGTGAGTGAATAGGTGAGTGAGTGGGTTAGTGAGTGAGTGGTTGGGTGAATGCATGAGCGGATCAGTGATTAAGCGGTTGAGTGAGTGGGTGGGGTGAACAGGTGAGGAGTGAGTCAGCAGGTGAGTGAGCGGTGAGCGAGTGAGTGAACAGGTGAGTGAGCGGGTGAGTGAGTGAGTGAGTGAGTGAGCGGGCGGGTGAGTGAGTGAGTGAGCGAGTGAGCGGGTGAGTGAGTGAGTGGGTTTTGAGGTGGTCAGGGGATAGGAGGTTGGGTTTGGGGATGGTCAGGGGATGGGGAGTTGGGTTGGGGATGGTCAGGGCTGGGAGGTTGGGTTTGGGGATAGGAGGTTGGGTTTGGGGATGGTCAGGGGCTGGGAGGTTGGGTTGGGGATGGTCAGGGCTGGGAGGTTGGGTTTGGGGATAGGAGGTTGGGTTTGGGGATGGTCAGGGGCTGGGAGGTTGGGTTTGGGGATGGGAGGTTGGGTTTGGGTATGGTCAGGATCTGGGAGGTTGGGTTTGGGGATGGTCAGGGGATGGGAGGTTGGGTTTGGGGATGGTCAGGATCTGGGAGGTTGGGTTTGGGGATGGTCAGGGGCTGGGAGGTTGGGTTTGGGGATGGTCAGGGATAGGATGTTGGGTTTGGGGATGGTCAGGGGCTGGGAGGTTGGGTTTGGGGATAGGAGGTTGTGTTTGGGGATGGTCAGGATCTGGGAGGTTGGGTTTGGGGATGGTCAGGAACTGGGAGGTTGGGTTTGGGGATGGTCAGGGGATAGGAGGTTGGATTTGGGGATGGTCGGGATGGGAGGTTGGGTTTGGAGATGGGAGGTTGGGTTTGGGGATGGTCAGGGAATGGGAGGTTGGGTTTGGGGGTGGTTAGGGGATGGGAGGTTGGGTTTGGGGATGGTCAGGGGCTGGGAGGTTGGGTTTGGGGATGGTCAGGATCTGGGAGGTTGGGTTTGGGGATGGTCAGGAGCTTGGAGGTTGGGTTTGGGGATGGTCAGGGGATAGGGGTTTGGGGATGGTCGGGATGGGAGGTTGGGTTTGAGGATGGTCAGGAGCTGGGAGGTTGGGTTTGGGGATGGTCAGGATCTGGGAGGTTGGGTTTGGGGATGGTCAGGATCTGGGAGGTTGGGTTTGGGGTGGTCGGGATGGGAGGTTGGGTTTGGGGGTGGTCAGGAGATAGGAGGTTGGGTTTGGGGGTGGTCAGGGGATGGGAGGTTGGGTTTGGGGGTGGTCAGGAGATAGGAGGTTGGGTTTGGGGGTGGTCAGGAGATAGGAGGTTGGGTTTGGGGGTGGTCAGGGGATGGGAGGTTGGGTTTGGGGTGGTCAGGAGATAGGAGGTTGGGTTTGGGGGTGGTCAGGGGATGGGAGGTTGGGTTTGGGGTGGTCGGGATGGGAGGTTGGGTTTGGGGGTGGTCGGGATGGGAGGTTGGGTTTGGGGATGGTCAGGATCTGGGAGGTTGGGTTTGGGGATGGTCAGGATCTGGGAGGTTGGGTTTGGGGGTGGTCAGGATGGGAGGTTGGGTTTGGGGATGGTCAGGGATAGGATGTTGGGTTTGGGGATGGTCAGGGGCTGGGAGGTTGGGTTTGGGGGTGGTCAGGGGATGGGAGGTTGGGTTTGGGGGTGATCGGGATGGGAGGTTGGGTTTGGGGGTGGTCAGGAGATAGGAGGTTGGGTTTGGGGGTGGTCAGGAGATAGGAGGTTGGGTTTGGGGTGGTCAGGAGATAGGAGGTTGGGTTTGGGGGTGGTCAGGGATGGGAGGTTGGGTTTGGGGGTGGTCAGGGGATGGGAGGTTGGGTTTGGGGGTGGTCGGGATGGGAGGTTGGGTTTGGGGGTGGTCAGGGGATGGGAGGTTGGGTTTGGGGGTGATCGGGATGGGAGGTTGGGTTTGGGGGTGGTCAGGGATAGGAGGTTGGGTTTGGGGTGAGTAATTGGGTCAGTGGGTCTGGGGGATGAGCAGGTGTTGGGCAGTCAAGTTGGGGGTGGTTGGGGGGCCACTCTTTATGGGTGTGGGCAGCTTGAGTTATGCTGTTGACATGGCAATTAATCAGTGTAACAATTCTCGAGTAGGTACAAAGTATTACATAGCTAGCCCACTTCTGAGACACTGAGCTCAGTGACATTTGCAGAGAATCCTGGACAGCCTGAGCAGTTACAGTGCACGTGCGCGTAGCAGGACTTCCTCAGGGTCCTAAAGCACAGCAGCTGCAGACGCTTCAACATTCACTGCTGTTGGCATCGGAAGGAATGGGGCATTGTTTTGGAAATATATATATAAATATAGTCATTAGTTATATTCAAATAGTCTTCCTTTTTAAGACAGGCAAATTTTGTTCTCTCAGAGGATCGTGGGTCTTTGAGAATCTCTTCCTGAAAAGATAGTGGGAGCAGAGTCTTTGGATATTTTTAAGGCAGAGGTGGACAGATTCTTGGTAAAGAAGTGGGTGATAGGTTAACAGAGGACTGTAGATTTGAGGTTACCATCAGATCAGCCATGATCTTATTAAACGACGGAACAGGCGTGAGGGGCTGAGTGGCCTTGTTCACATGCTGCCTTCTTGGACAGAATCTCAGAAACGCTCAATTCCACAAAAAGCTTTTAAAGCAGCCAAACATTGTTTGTAACATTGCAGCATGCAAGATAACAAAACATTTGTTCCTCGTGTACGTTTCTTCATATTTCCATTCATAGAAACATACATTCGACTATGTAACACAAATAGCTTCTCCGGTGTAACATGTGGCCCCACACACCACAAGGTCACAACTTCAAATTCTTGCTCTGTGAATGTTTAGCTGATGTCAGCCTGCTCTAACAATTACATAGAACATAGAACAGTACAGCACAGAACAGGCCCTTCGGCCCTCGATGTTGTGCCGAGCAATGATCAAGTCAACGTATCCACCCTATACCCATAACCCAACAACCCCCCCCATTAACCTTATTTTTTAGGACACTAAGGGCAATTTAGCATGGCCAATCCACCTAACCCACACATCTTTGGACTGTGGGAGGAAACCGGAGCACCCGGAGGAAACCCACGCACACACAGGGAGGACGTGCAGACTCCGCACAGACAGTGACCCAGCCGGGAATCGAACCTGGGACCCTGGAGCTGTGAAGCATTTATGCTAACCACCATGCTACCCCGCTGCCCAAATTGGAGTGGTAAAGCTGGCATCAACGGAGGCTGATTTTTAAAACTGACTGAACGCTCCTGATGCTGAAAATGTATCGCGGGCAAATGAGGAGGTCTTGTGCCGCACAGTGTTGTGGCCCTGACTCTGAGCCTGAAGTTCCAGGTTCGAGTCCCGCCCCAGGACTTGACAGCCAAGGAAGGTGTGTCCACAACGTGGCCAAACGGGTTGAGTGTCAACCTGCAAATCTTTCCAAACACGGCAGTGGCTGGCGGTAAGAGTGGGAGAGACTCCTGGTCAACCACGCTTGATGTGGAGCGGCACCCCTCAAGCTATAAGCCTCTGGCGACAGGCTAGTGTTCTGAGAATTATGAGCTATGGAAGCAGACCAAAGTTTGCCTGAGGTGCTGGAAGAGAATTGGAATGATTCCAGTTGTGGTCTACGGTTCCCTCTACTGGCCAAGACTGGGACAGCTTGCTGCACTTGAGCCTTTTACTTGTCTTGTTTTAATCCCTGTTGTCTTTTTCAGGATTTCCTGAGCGTGTCCTTTTTGGAGCTTGGATCCAATGTCAAAACATTTGCTGTAAGTGCAGAAACAACCGCAGAGAAGCTGTCCAGTCAGTGCGCCAACAAGTTTGGCGTCCCGGAGGGCGAGGGCCACTACCTGCACCTTCTGGTGGAGGAGAAGAGCCTGCAGCTGGCAGCTGAGGCAATACCTCATCGCCTGAAGAACATCCTCCAGAAGAGCCAGCCGCAGAAAGACTATTATTTTATATACAAGCAGATAGACCAGGAAGAGCAAACAACAAACCCACCGATAAAGAACCTCCCGTCCCCCTGAATTCCTTTCAACAAAGGATTGGCTGCGATTCTTTTTTTTCTCCCATGAGAATCCAAAGGAAAAAGATGCAAAGAGCTTGAAGGCCGATGGAAATGAAGCCGGAAATCCTGGCACCTGACCGCCGTTCAGTGAGCGCCTGAAAGGGTAACAAAGGTTCAGGGTTCTGATCTCACCCTTCATTACAGCTTCAATATATTTTTCTTGGTAATTTAGGGCATATTAAATACTTCAGTTTTTCAGTATCTTGGACTATTTTTAAACTAGTGCTATTTATACATTTTATAATGAATGTAAATACAGTCTTTGGGGACTGTACGTCTTTTCTCGTCATCACTATTGTAAATGGAAACCCATCAAAGGGAACAATTGAGAGTGTGTCCAGGGTAGATGTGACTATATCATTACATATTAAAGGGATAGTGTGAAAGACACGCTTTGGTCTATGGTTGCATTGAGTGTTTTGGTCGCAGAGGCTGGCAGCCTGTAGTAGTGTGGCTCTCTGTGGTCTTTGACGAGATGCTAGCCCTCTGTCCTTGTTAGTATCACACAGAATGAGTGTGTGACCATCGGGTCCTGAGTGACCATCAGATCCCTGGAGAGAGATCTGTGTGTTTGAGTGGTGACGTCTGTTCTTCGCTGAAGGCTCAGACAGGAAAGTGGTTTTGTGGTCTTGTGGTGGTGGTATGTGACAAAGTATTCATACCTTCGTGGGAAAATGTTTGCACTGCACCCCCCACCACCACCACGACAACAACCTGCATTTGTATGGCGCCTCTGGCACAGGCGAATGTCCCAGCGGGCTTCACAGTCACATCATCGGACAATGATTGACACTGATCCCAAGCAGAGGCTATTAGAAGACAGGTTGGTCAAAGAGGTTGGTTATTAGGTGCATCTTAGAGGAGAAGAGGTGGGGGTGGAATTTCTCAGCGCAGGGAGGTGAGGGGCACAAGGAGACGAGCTGGAGAAACATGGAGCTACTAAGAACAGTTTTGTAACTGGTTAGAGACCAGGAGAGCTGACACCACGTAGGGATTTGAAAGTGGGGATAAAAAACTAAAACGCGTTGGTAGACCGGGTAATGAGTGATCAGGTTACGCTGTGGGAGCATAGTTTTGGGTGAGTTTAGGTTTACACAAGATGGAAGGAGGGAGGCTGGTCTGGAGAGAAGTGGATTGGGCGAGTCTAGAGGTAACTACATTTTTTTAAAGTGGAATCCCTGCAAGTGCAGACAGAGGCCATTCGGCCCGTCGAATCTGAACCAACCCTCCAAAGAAGCACCCTATCTAGGCCCACGCCCCTATCTTATCCCTGTAACCCAGTAACCCCACCTAACAGAAAGCATGGATTAAGTTTGCTTTGGTAGATATACTGGGATAGGGGCAAAGATGGCCGATGTTATAGTCGTGGATATAGGCGCTCTTCTCATAGTATTACAGAATACTTATGAACAAGCGAAGTCCAAACCTGCCCTTGTAATCCTCAGCACAAGGTGGCAGTGCACACTTACCAAAATTATTAATTTCCCTTGATAGCTTTGGATTGTAAATATCAGGTCCTTTTATCTGAAAGTAAAATATTCCTGATTTTTTAAAATATTAAAACCATAGAATTGCTACAGTGCAGAAGGAGGCCATTCGGCCCATCGAGCCTACAGTGACCCTCTGATAGAGCATCCTACCTAGGCCCACTCCCCCACCTAACCTGAACACTAAGGGACAGGTTTTAGCATGGCCAAACCACCTTAAGCAATATTCTCTTGTGTCTAACTATAATAAAGAAGCAACTGCTCCCATTTGTAGGCTTGGTCATCAAATTTGAAACTCCCAGAGGTCCAGCCTAGTTTGAACTTTCTGAACATCAAAAAAATCTTTAAGGTTATAGGATGTTGCGGGCATCGCTGGCTGAACCACCATTTATTGCCCACCCTAATTACCCTTGAGATGATGGTGGTAAGTTGTCTTCTTGAATGGTGGCAGTCCGTGTTGTGTAGTACACCATCGAGAGGAAATTCCAGTATATTGACCCAGCGACAGTGAAGGAACGCCGATATATTTCCAAGTCAGCATGGTGAGTGGCTTGGAGAGGAACCTCCCGGTGGCGGGGTTCCCAGGGATCTGCTGTCCTTGACCTTTTAGATGGTAGCGGTTGTGGGTTTGGAAGGTGCTGCTTAGGAGACTTGGTGAGTTTCTGTGATGCACCTTGTACACACGGCTGCCACTGTTTGTCAGCGATGGAGTGAGTGAATGTTCAATGTGATGAATGGGCTGCCAGTCAATTGAGCTGCTTTGTCCTGTAATGTGTTGAGCTTCTTGAGTGTTGTTGGAGCTGCACTCATACTGATACATGTGGAGTATCACACCACACTCCTGACTTGTGCCTTGTAGATGGCGGACGAGATTTGGGATGTCAGATGTGGATACCGCTGTCTGTTTAAACAAACAGATTCTTGATTGAATCAGATACACTTTAAGCTTCAAAGTAAGTGACCAGTGCATTATACCAGCTGAGCAGCGGTTCCAGAAACATCATAAATCACATAAACGCCAAGCTGCATCGTAAAGAGGCTTAACAACAGAAACAAGCTCGCATTCCTGCCATTCATCAGAAAATCCCTTCAAGATGGTGGTGGATTGATTAGGGAAGGGTAAGTTCACTGACCCCATTTGAGATCGGCCCTGCCCTATTGCGACCAATTTCAGCCAGTTACAGTCAGTCCCAATGATTAATAATATAATTATGGAAATGGAAAGACTGTGAGCTACAACATCTATCTTAAAACTCAAATTTCACAAGCCGACAAAATGCATAGAATCATAGAATTTCCAGTGCAGAAGGAGGTCATTCGGCCCATCAAATCTGCACCGGCCCTTGGAAAGAGCACCCTACCCAAGCCCACACCTCCACCCTATCCCTGTAACCCAGTAACCCCACCTAACCCTTTTGGACACTAAGGGCAATTTAGAATCGTCAATCCACCTAACCTGAACATCTTTGTGTTGTGGGAGGAAACCGGAGCAGCCGGAGGAAACCCACGCAGACACGGGGAGGATGTGCAGACTCCGCACAGACAGTGACCCAAGCAGGGAATCAAACCTGGGACCCTGGAGCTGTGAAGCAACTGTGCTAACCACTGTGCTACCATGCCGCCCTTAAATGCTGTGGATATGTGGTGTTAACTGCACAAGATGGTGAGGTGGGTGTACACTGCACGTGATGGGGAAGACGGGTGTACCCTACACATGGTGGGGGAGTGGGGAGTACACTGCACATGGTGGGGGAGTGGGGAGTACACTGTACATGGTGGGGGGAGTGGGGTGTACCCTGCACATGGTGGGGGAGTGGGGAGTACACTGCACATGATGGGGGAGTGGGGAGTACACTGTACATGGTGGGGGGAGTGGGGTGTACCCAGCACATGGTGGGGAGTGGGGTGTACACTGCACATGGTGGGGGAGTGGGGTGTACCCTGCACATGGTGGGGGAGTGGGGTGTACCCTGCACATGGTGGGGGAGTGGGGAGTACCCTGCACATGATGGGGGAGTGGGGAGTACACTGCACATGGTGGGGGAGTGGGGCGTACACTGCACGTGATGGGGGAATGGGGTGTACACTGCACATGGTGGGGGGAGTGGGGAGTACACTGCACATGGTGGGTGAGTGGGGAGTACACTGCACATGGTGGGGGGGAGTGGGGTGTACACTGCACATGGTGGGGGAGTGGGGTGTACCCTGCACATGGTGGGGGAGTGGGGAGTACCCTGCACATGGTGGGGGAGTGGGGAGTACCCTGCACATGATGGGGGAGTGGGGAGTACACTGTACATGGTGGGGGGAGTGGGGCGTACCCTGCACATGATGGGGGAGTGGGGAGTACACTGCACATGGTGGGGGAGTGGGGTGTACACTGTACATGGTGGGGGAGTGGGGAGTACCCTGCACATGATGGGGGGAGTGGGGAGTACACTGTACATGGTGGGGGAGTGGGGAGTACACTGCACATGGTGGGGGAGTGGGGAGTACACTGTACATGGTGGGGGAGTGGGGAGTACACTGCACATGGTGGGGGAGTGGGGAGTACCCTGCACATGGTGGGGGAGTGGGGAGTACACTGCACATGGTGGGGAGTGGGGAGTACACTGTACATGGTGGGGGGAGTGGGGTGTACCCTGCACATGGTGGGGGGAGTGGGGTGTACACTGCACATGGTGGGGGAGTGGGGTGTACCCTGCACATGGTGGGGGGAGTGGGGTGTACCCTGCACATGGTGGGGGAGTGGGGAGTACCCTGCACATGGTGGGGGGAGTGGGGAGTACACTGCACATGGTGGGGGAGTGGGGCGTACACTGCACGTGATGGGGGAATGGGGTGTACACTGCACATGGTGGGGGGAGTGGGGAGTACACTGCACATGGTGGGTGAGTGGGGAGTACACTGCACATGGTGGGGGGAGTGGGGTGTACCCTGCACATGGTAGGGGAGTGGGGAGTAGCCTGCACATGATGGGGGAGTGTGGAGTACACTGCACATGGTGGGGGAGTGGGGAGTACACTGCACATGGTGGGGGAGTGGGGTGTACCCTGCACATGATGGGGGGAGTGGGGAGTACACTGTACATGGTGGGGGGAGTGGGGCGTACCCTGCACATGATGGGGGAGTGGGGAGTACACTGCACATGGTGGGGGAGTGGGGAGTACACTGCACATGGTGGGGGAGTGGGGAGTACACTGTACATGGTGGGGGAGTGGGGCGTACCCTGCACATGATGGGGGAGTGGGGAGTACACTGCACATGGTGGGGGAGTGGGGAGTACCCTGCACATGGTGGGGGAGTGGGGAGTACCCTGCACATGGTGGGGAGTGGGGAGTACACTGCACATGGTGGGGGGAGTGAGGTGTACACTGCACATGGTGGGGAGTACACTGCACATGGTGGGGGAGTGAGGTGTACACTGCACATGGTGGGGAAGTGGGGTGTACCCTGCACATGGTGGGGGAGTGGGGGGTACCCTGCACATGGTGGGGGAGTGGGGAGTACACTGCACATGGTGGGGGAGTGGGGAGTACACTGCACATGGTGGGGAGTGGGGAGTACACTGCACATGGTGGGGAGTGGGGAGTACCCTGCACATGGTGGGGGAGTGGGGTGTACACTGCACATGGTGGGGAGTGGGGCGTATACTGCACATGGTGGGGGAGTGGGGAGTACACTGCACATGGTGGGGGGAGTGAGGTGTACACTGCACATGGTGGGGGGAGTGAGGTGTACACTGCACATGATGGGGGAGTGGGGAGTACACTGCACATGGTGGGGGAGTGGGGTGTACCCTGCACATGGTGGGGGAGTGGGGAGTACACTGCACATGGTGGGGGAGTGGGGAGTACACTGCACATGGTGGGGGAGTGGGGAGTACACTGCACATGGTGGGGGAGTGGGGCGTACACTGCACGTGATGGGGGAGTGGGGAGTACACTGCACATGGTGGGGGGAGTGGGGTGTACCCTGCACATGGTGGGGGGAGTGGGGAGTACACTGCACATGGTGGGGGAGTGGGGTGTACACTGCACATGGTGGGGGAGTGAGGTGTACACTGCACGTGATGGGGGAGTGGGGAGTACACTGCACATGGTGGGGGAGTGGGGTGTACACTGCACATGGTGGGGGAGTGGGTGTACCCTGCACATGGTGGGGGAGTGGGGAGTACCCTGCACATGATGGGGGGAGTGGGGCGTACACTGCACATGGTGGGGGAGTGGGGAGTACCCTGCACATGGTGGGGGAGTGGGGAGTACACTGCACATGGTGGGGAGTGGGGCGTACACTGCACATGGTGGGGGAGTGGGGAGTACCCTGCACATGGTGGGGGAGTGGGGAGTACACTGCACATGATGGGGGGAGTGGGGAGTACGCTGCACATGGTGGGGGAGTGGGGGGTACCCTGCACATGGTGGGGGAGTGGGGAGTACACTGTACATGGTGGGGGAGTGGGGTGTACCCTGCACATGGTGGGGGAGTGGGGAGTACACTGCACATGGTGGGGGAGTGGGGCGTACACTGCACATGGTGGGGGAGTGGGGAGTACACTGCACATGGTGGGGGAGTGGGGCGTACACTGCACATGGTGGGGGAGTGGGGAGTACACTGCACATGGTGGGGGAGTGGGGAGTACACTGCACATGTTTGGGGGAGTGGGGAGTACACTGCACATGGTGGGGGGAGTGGGGAGTACACTGTACATGGTGGGGGGAGTGGGGAGTACACTGCACATGGTGGGGGGAGTGGGGAGTACACTGCACATGGTGGGGGGAGTGGGCAGTACACTGCACATGATGGGGGGAGTGGGGAGTACACTGCACATGGTGGGGGGAGTGGGGAGTACACTGCACATGTTTGGGGGAGTGGGGAGTACACTGCACATGGTAGGGAGTGGGGAGTACACTGCACATGGTGGGGAGTGGGGAGTACCCTGCACATGTTTGGGGGAGTGGAGAGTGCATTGCATATGATGCCGGAATCGAACCCGGCTTGGGTCACTGTCTGTGCGGAATCTGCGTGTTTTCCCCGTATTTGTGTGGGTTTTCTCCGGGTGCTCCGGTTCCCTCTCACAAGTCCCAAAAGACATGCTGTTAGGTGAACTGGACATTCTGAATTCTCCCTCTGGGTACCCGAACAGGCGCCGGAGTGCACTGAGGTCATATTGCATTCGCTGCTCCCAGTGCCGTCTACTCTATACTGGGGAGACTAAACGCAATCTGGGTGACCGCTTTGCAGAACACCTCAGGTCCGTCCACAAGCAGGACCCCGACCTTCCCTGTTGCTGCCATTTTAACTCACTGTTCAGCTCTCACGTCCACATGTCCGTCCTTGGCCTGCTGCAATGGTCCAGTGAAGCCCAGCACAAACTGGAGGAACAGCACCTCATCTTCCGATTGGGCACGTTACAGCCTTCCGCATTTAACATTGAGTTCAACAACTTCGGACTGTGAACGCTCTCCTCCACCTTTATTCCTATCAATTTATTTTCCTTGCTGCCATCGATCTGTTCTTCCCTCATCATTGCCCCCCTTCCCTCACCTCACTTGACCCATCTGTTCCCTGTTCCTAATTGCCCTTTGACACACTGCTTACCTTTGTTCTGCCATTCTACCACATTCTAATCTCTTTATGTGCCACTATCAGCTCCCTTCTTAACCTTAATCACCCCCATTTACATTCTTGTAATTTTTCTGTACTCTACACCTTTGTCAATCTCTACATATCGGTCGTCTCCCTTCCAGCACCATCACTCCACGCTCCTCCCCCCCCCCCCCCCCCCCCCCCCACACACACACACACACGCACACACACACACACAACAGTATAAATCTAACCCTAGTTCTCTGTAGTTTTGTCAGAAGTCTTACAACACCTGGTTTAAAGTCCAACAGGTTTGTTTCGAATCACTAGCTTTCGGAGGACTGCTCCTTCCTCAGGTGAATGAAGAGGGGGGGGTTCCAGAAACGTATATATCGACAAAGTCAAAGATGCAAGTCAATACTTTGAATGCGAGTCTTTGCAGGTAATCTTATTCCCTGTAGCTTTGACAGAGAGTCATCCAGACTCGAAACGTTAGCTCCCTTCTCTTTCCACAGATGCTGTCGAACCTGCTGGGATTGTCCAGTATTCTCTGCTTTTGGTCTCTACATTCCTTTTTGGCTTTGCTTCTGTTCAGATGATAGGTAAACTCTAACCGGTAATCTTCTTAAAGGTTACCAAATCATCATAGAATTTACAGTGCAGAAGGAGACCATTCGGCCCATCAAGTCTGCACCGGCTCTTGGAAAGAGCACCCTACCCAAGTTCAACACCTCCACCCTATCCCAATAACCCAGTAACCCCACCCCACACTAAGGGCAATTTTGGACACTAAGGGCAATTTATCATGGCCAATCCACCTAACCTGCACATCTTTGGACTGTGGGAGGAAACTGGAGCACCCGGAGGAAACCCACGCACACACGGGGAGGATGTGCAGACTCCGCACAGACAGTGACCCAAGCCGGAATCGAACCTGGGACCCTGGAGCTGTGAAGCCATTGTGCTATCCACAATGCTACCGTGCATCAAAGTTATGCAGCAACGAGCAGAGGTGGGAACTGCCAGATCGGCCGATCAGCAAAGACTGTCACCTCCTGACCCAAACTGATTAGATCAGAATCTGAATGATTATGAAAAGATATTTCTTCCAGCGCTGCATCACGCTCATTTTCTACAGGGTTAGAGTCAATTGATTATTTTAATGAAACATCCTTAACCTCTATTGGTACTTGCCAGCAAAGGTGTCTTTTGAGATTTAATTCTAAAGTTTACTAATCCACAGTGACAGGTCAGTTAGTATTTTAAATGCTGTGTTTTCTTCAAAGTTTTTTTTAATAGCCACAATAAAGGCTGACATTTATTGTAAACATATTTCATGTGAAAGGCTTCTGAATGTCGACTGACATTTCACTAAGATGTTTGCGTGTCTGCGTGGGTTTCCTCCGGGTACACCTGGGTTTCCACCCACAATTCCCAAAAGTCGTGATGTTAGTTAATTTGGACATTCTGATTTCTCCCTCAGTGTACCCGAACAGGCTCCGGAAAGTGGTCACTCGGGGCTTTTCACAGTAACTTCATTGCAATGTTAATGTAACCCTACTTGTGACAATAAAGATTTTTTTATTATTAACTAGATTGTTGTATTAAACAATTGGGGTACCTGGGGAAATGGAAAATGTTAACCAAAACATCTACAGGCAGATAATGTCCTGGAGTGAAAAGGAGAAGTTGCTAGTTCGCTTTGTCAACATCACTGATCTCAATTCTTAAACCCTGCATCAAGCTATCATTTCCAGGTTGATGTACCAGAGCTGAGCAACATGACACCAGTGGTTTTATTTCTGATTACCTGATGTATTACTTTGCTCCATTCACTGGTCAATTTCCATTGCTCACTGAGATATCCACTGCATCTTCTTTTATTTTGGCGTCAAGCGGTGAATCTACAAGCTCAGTGATGGCCCCTCGAGTGCAAATGACTCCTGCGTTTACGTTATATATTTATAGAAAAGTGTTGTGAGTGACAATTACGTGTTTGCTCAAGTGCTACTAATAAACCTATGCTTCCGTCAGTATTTAGTGTAGTAATGTGTAAACACAAGCTGGTCAGGATTTTGCATCTGAACGTTGTCAGCTGCTGAGCTATGTGGGGCCATGAATCAGTTGCCCAGTTTGCACCCCATCCAATTTACTTTTTAAGGCCTCTAAATTTATCCTCATCTGAAACCTCTTAGCTGCAGGACCTGTAGGGTGCGATCGAACCAAACTGGAACAGAGGCCTGTAACGGGTGCACTTAGCCGAGTGTTTCCCAGCACTCACAGCGCCGAGAAACACCAAACTATCTATCGGGACTCTGTTTCAGTTTGGGTCCTCAGCGGGGGACGCCCTGCCAAGGCTGCACTTAGTCCCATTTCCTGCACTGAAGGAGCTCCACCCGCCAGAACCACAGAGTGCAGGAAGAGATTGGGACACTATTTTAAATGGCATCCTGATATCCTGATATCCCCCCCCCCCCCCCCCCCCCCCCCCCCCTTCATAGACCGAACACCTATAAGGAGGTCCTCGGGAGACCCGCACCTCACCTCACACACACAGGACACCCAAATCCCCAAAGCCAGAAAAATGTCAGCTCGGCACCTTGGCACTGCCAGCTTGGCAGGGTCAGGCTGGCACCCAGGTGGCACTGGCAGTGCCAAGGTGCACAGGTGGCACCAGCAGTGCCAGGGTGCCACCCTTCCCAGCGGGCAAACTCCTGGAGGCCTCCGATTCCCAGGGAGACCCCCACAAGTGCCGATCCGTCTGGTCCCTGTTAGTGGAGACCAGCACTGAACGGCGGTCGCCCGAGGTCTCCAGCCAGTAGATCACCCCCTCGTCTTCCATTCCCCCCACTATTTACAGTCATGTTTGACAGCTGTTTTCTTTTTTTCCCAAGTCTTGTATATTTATTAGTTTAAGTTGTTACACAACCAAAACAGTTATCTCCAAAAGTGAAAGGGGTGTTTACAAATACATCAATGTTCCACCATTCCTCATCCTTTCCTCCTGAATTTTTTTTGATGCAGTTTAATCAATTGTAGTAGTATGACTAGAGGTACTACGGTGCCTGGGGGTATGAGCTACCATTGGTGGAGAAGGCTCGCTGCTCATTTGCCCAAGTGTTTGCATTTCATTGGTCGGAACGTAAGGTAGATCCGCCCAGTGAGGCGGGGTATAAGAACCCGTGTTTTCCAGCAGCCGGCCTTCTTTCTGTACTCAAGCTGCTGGGGAAACATCTTATAGATTAAAGCCTTCAATTCGGACTACTCCTCCGTTTCAGTAGTTATTGATCGCGCATCAATTTAATCAACAAGATTTTAAAGGATGGAGCTCCGCATCAAGAGTGTCTACGGCTCAGCCCCCACGCAGCTAACGCAGCAGCTTCATTCAAGCATTGGCTGGCTTGTTTTAATAGCTACCTCAGCACGGCGGAAACCGTACCGACGAGGGAGCAGAAGCTACACATCCTCCACTCGTGCGTCGGCACCGCCATCTACCCGCTCATCGAGGACACGACCGACTACAACGCAGCCATGGAACTGCGCAAAGGACACTTCGTCCGGCCGGTAAATCAAGTTTACGCTCGGCACTTGCTGGCTACGAGGCAGCAGATTCCTGGTGAGTCGTTAGACGATTTTTACCGTGCGCTCCTTGTACTGGGGAGGAACTGCGGCTGCCCGCAAGTTTCTGCTAATGAGCACTCCGAACTGTTAATCCGAGACGCCTTTGTTGTGGGTATGCAGTCCCCACAAATCCGCCAGAGACTGTTAGAAAGGGAAACTTTGAGCCTCACGGAGGCACGGGCCCTCGCGAACTCTCTAGATGTTGCAAACAGAAACGCCCGTTCATACGCCCGCGACCGCGGGGCGCCCCCTGGGCAGTGTGGAATTCAGCTTCCCCTTCCCCTACGGACTCTGAATCGCCTCAGGCCTGCGCTGCGAGACGCCCTGGAAACCCCGCTGGGCCCCGCTGCTATTTTTGTGGACAGGCAAAGCACCCCCGACAGCGTTGCCCAGCCCGATCGGCAACGTGCAAGGGCTGCGGGAAGAAGGGCCATTTTCTGTACATTTGCCAGGCGAAGGCGGTCACTGCGGTCCCGTGCAGCGACTGCGGGACATCACCCCGTCTCTCTGCAAGGGCCCCGTGCGGATCGCGAACTTCTCTGTCCCCATCCCCCAACGCCACGTGCAGCCTCCGGGCACCGCCATCTTGTGTTTCCGACACCACGTGCGGGGGACACGTGCTGCCATTTTGTCCATCCCCCGCCATGTGCGACCAGTGGGCGGCGCCATCATGGATCGGCTCCGAAAACCCCAGCGTGGGTGATTACGCACTGCCCGATGACGACTCCGATCTTCTGCCACGACTCGCTTCAGTCACCTTGGACCAGTCTCGACCCCATACCCTCTCTACGGCGACGACAAAGGTCCTGCTCAACGGGCACAAAACAACCTGCCTGCTGGACTCCAGGAGCACGGAGTGTTTCATACATCCTGACATGGTAAGATGCTGGACTCTCCCTGTCTATCCCTTAAAGCAACAAACCGCCCTGGCCTCAGCTCCCATTTGATTGAGATCACGGGGTATTGTATAGCGGACCTCACGGTCCAGGGGAGGGACGATACAGTGCCCAGGACCGGGTCTTCATCAGGTCCGAGGTCCACCGGCTTATGAAGGAAGGGGTCATCGAGGCTAGCAACAGCCCCTGGCGAGCACAAGTTCTGGTTGTAAAGACTGGGGAGAAGAATAGGATGGTCATAGACTACAGTCAGACCATCAACAGGTTTACGCAGCTGGATGCGTACCCTCTCTCCTGTATATCCGACCTGGTCAACAGGATCGCACAGTACAAGGTCTTCTCCATGGTAGACCTGAAGTCGGCCTACCACCAGCTCCCCATCCGCGCGAGCGATCGCCAGTACACTGCTTTCGAGGCGGACGGGCGGCACTACCACTTTTTAAGGGTTCCCTTCGGTGTCACAAACGGGGTCTCGGTCTTCCAACGAGAGATGGACCGAATGGTCGACCGATACGGTTTACGGGCAACCTTCCCGTATCTCGATAATGTCACCATCTGTGGCCACGATCAGCAGGACCACGACACCAACCTCCGCAAATTCCTTCAAAATGCAAAACTCCTGAATTTGACCAATAACAAAGATAAATGCGTGTTCAGCACCGACCGCCTAGCCATCCTCGGCTACGTAATGCGAAATGGAGTGATAGGCCCGACCCGGAACGCATGCGCCCCCTGATGGAGCTCCCCCTCCCCCACTGCTCCAAGGCCCTGAAGCGCTGCCTTGGGTTTTTCTCTTATTACGCTCATTGGGTCCCCCAACTACGCCGACAAAGCCTGTCCCCTCATCCAAACAGCCACTTTCCCCCTGTCGACAGAGGCCCGCCAGGCCTTCAGCCGCATCAAAGCGGATATCGCAAAGGCCACGATGCGCGCTATCGACGGGTCCCGCCCCTTCCAAGTCGAGAGCGACGCGTCTGACGTAGCTCTGGCAGCCCCCCTCAACTAAGGGGGCAGACCCGTGGCCTTCTTCTCCCGCACCCTCCTTGCTTCCGAAATCCGCCACTCCTCGGTCGAGAAGGAAGCACAGGCCATAGTAGAAGCTGTGCGACATTGGAGGCATTACCTGGTTGGCAGGAGGTTTACCCTCCTCACAGACCAACGGTCAGTGGCTTTCATGTTTGACAATGCACAGCGGGGCAAGATAAAAAACGACAAGATCTTGCGGTGGAGGATCGAGTTATCCACCTACAACTACGACATTTTGTATCGTCCTGGGAAGCTAAACGAGCCTCCCGATGCCCTGTCCCACGGCACCTCTGCCAATGCACAAGTGGTTCGCCTCTGAGCCCTCCACGAGGACCTCCGCCACACGGGGGTCACCCGCTTCTTCCATTTCGTGAAGACCCGCAACCTGCCCTACTCCATCGAGGAGGTCAGGACAGTGACCAGGGAATGCCACATCTGCGCGGAGTGCAAGCCGCACTTCTATCGCCCCGAAAAAGTGCATCTGATAAAGGCTTCCCGCCCCTTTGAACGTCTCAGCATGGACTTCAAAGGTCCTCTCCCCTCTACCAACCGCAACACGTACATCCCCAACGTGGTTGACGAGCACTCCCGCTTCCCCTTCGCCATCCCCTGCCCCGACATGACCACAACCACCATCGTTAAAACCCTCCACAGCATTTTCTCCCTGTTCGGATTCCCCGCCTACATACACTGTGATAGGGGGTTCTCCTTTATGAGTGACGAACTGCGTCAATTCCTGATCAGCAAGGGCATTGTCTTAAGCAGGACGACCAGTTATAACCCCCGGGGTAACGGACAGGTCGAGATGGAGAATGGTACGGTCTGGAAAACCGTTCTACTGGCCCTACGGTCCAGAAATCTCCCAGTCTCCCGCTGGCAGGAGGTCCTCCCTGCACTCCATCCGCTCTCCACTCTGCACTTCTACAAATCAAACTCCTCACGAACGCCTTCTTGTCTTCCCCAGGACGTCTTCCTCAGGGACCCCGCGCCCGACCTGGCTGGAAGCCCCCGGGCCCATCCTGCTCCGGAAACACGTGCGGGCACACAAATCGGACCCGTTGGTCGAGAGGGTCCAGCTGCTCCACCCTAACCTGCAATATACGCATGTGGAGTACCCCGACGGCCGACAAGACACAGTCTCTCTACGGGACCTGACACCTGCCGGTTCCCCGCCAGGGCCCTCGTCACCACCCCCCCCCCCCCCCCCCCCCCCCACCCCCCCCCCCCCCCCCGCCCTGGCCTGGTACTCACCAGCACCACCTAGTGGTGTTGAAACCTGCACAAGGACCGGATCATCGCTCCCAGATCATGGACGCCCGCATCTCCATCAACATCTCCACCGAAGCTCCATCAGTCGCAGAGGATGTCCACGGCCCCCGATCATCTGATCGAGTTGATGTGAACTCTTAATGTATTTTTTTTCTGTCTCTGTAAATAGTTACGGGCCATTGCGCCATGTTGATAACACAATTCCTGACTCTGTACGGGCCAGTGGTCAGCCGCCGTTCGAGAGAGGTATAGTCCCATATCACTAGTCATACTACCAGTAAATTGTCCCACCCGCATCACACCCCCCCCCTCCCCGGTTCTTTCTCAACAAGGGGTGAATGTGATAGTATGTCTAGAGGTACAACGGTACCTGGGAGTGTGAGCTACCATTGGTGGAGAAGGCTCGCTACTCATTGGCCCAAGTGTTTGCATTTCATTGGTCGGAACGTAAGGCGTACTCGAGCTGCTGATTAAAGCCTTCAATTCGGACTACTTCCTCGTTTCAGTGGTTATTGATCACGCATCATCAATATCAATATCCAGTCCCTCATCAATACACATATTTGGCTGGTAACAAGCACACGTTTTGGCGGTGTCTGTCAGTCTCAACTGGGCTTGCTGAGGACAAAATGACAATCAATCTTCTCCTTTAACTCACTAAACGTTCAGGCAATGTGGGCAGTATGGTAATGAAGTACCAGGGCATAGCCACCACAAACCTGTCCAGGGTGGTTTAGGATAAGAACCTGTGCAATAAAGGCAGACGCTTCCATTGGTGGATCTATTTTGCTGTCACCAGTAACATTACCCTGACGGATAGCTTTAATGGAAGCATTCTTCACATTGAAACCAACATTGTCACCAGTTAAGGCTTTCTGATGGGTTTTATCATGCATTGACATAGATTTCACTTCAGTGGTAATATTAGCAGGAGCAAATTACACCACCGTACCAGGTTTCATAACACCGGTCTCACCACGACCCACTGGCACTGTACCAATACCACCAATCTTGTTGACATCCTGCAAGGGGAGATGAAGTGGTTTGTTTACAGGGCGGCCTGGAGGTTGAATGTGTGTTGTTCCTCGTGTCTTAATAAAGCTCGTAGTCTCAAAGGTGGAGAAGATGCTTTATTGTGAATTTGTTCTCTCTTCAGAGCTTAACTTATGGCTACCTCAAATGCTGCCTGCTTGTGTGTCTGTGTCCTGCTACCAGTTCTGCCTTCCGTGAAGTGTGTCCTCACTTCCTGTCCCTGTGTATATATAGCTCTCCCGTGCTCCCTCTAGTGCTTGCTCAGTTGTATTGCATCTACTCAGATCTACAATCACCACATCCCCCCTTTTCTCTTTACATATTTTCTGTACATCGTTAAAGAAAATTGTACAAAACAGTTACTTATGATATGTGTATCTATACAAGTGATGGTGCTATTGCATATTTTACAAAGCCAATTTATATTTATGAGTCCACTCAATAAAAACATTTATGAGTCCAAACTTGATTTTTTTTTCTTTTGTTGTTGTTGACATGGTGATATTGATATTGCAACTCCGTTGTGAATGTTGTTGGTGTTCCTTGTTATTTTAAGTAACCAATACGTCATCCCGAGGTGTTTGCATGGTCGAACCACTGATGTTGACTGACATGGACTTTTTTCTGTGCTTGTGGTATCAATTTATTATGTCATCTGCCTTGAAAGCTGGTGTGCTTGCTTGTTCTGAAGCAGATGTGAGTTTGTGCAATTCGTTGTCATCCCATGGCATGTTTGTAGTCTTGTCATTGTTTTGCAGTGTGCTGTGGCATTGTCCTTCGTGTGCAGAGTTGTACCATTTTGTACAAGTCGTTTCATTGCTGTTGTTTCTGTCGTTCCTGTCTTTGTTGTTTCGTTGCCGTTCTTGTTGCTGTTTTTGTCGTTTCTGTCTTTGTTGTTGTCACTATCTTTGTTATGCTTCTTGTTGGTTTTGTTGTTCTTCTTGTAGTTTTTGTCGTTGTGCTTGTAGTTTTTGTTGGTGCTGTTGTTCTTGTTTCTGCAGTGCTTCTTGCGATTTTTGTTGTCCTTGTCGTGCTTCTTGTTGCTTTTGTTCTTGCTGTTGTTGTTCTCGTTTCTGCTGTGCCTCTTGTGGCTTTTGTTTTTCTTGTTATGCTCAATGAGTGTCCCATGTGGATAATTTGAGTCATTGACCGTTTCAGTCTCGAGAATGGTGAGAATGATCTGATGTTGCATCGATGCTGGTGACATCAGTCATTTGTGGAGGATTTGATTCCTCATCTTTGCTTTCATGGTGCTCCTCTTCCGGAGTCAAATTCTTCGCGATTTCATTTGACGCGGTCTCTCTGGATTCTTGGTGCTCCTCTTCCGGAGTCAAAATCTTCTTGACTACAATTGACGTGGTCTCTCTGGACCCTTGGCGCTCCTCTTCCGGAGTCAAAATCTGCATGATTTCACTTGAGTGGTCTTTCTGAACTCTTGGTGCTCCTCTACTGGAGTCAAAATCTTCATGGTTTCTGTTGATGTTGTCTCACTGGACTCTTGGTGCTCCTCTTCTGGAGTCAAAGTCTGCATGGTTTCCATTGGCGTTGTCTCTCTGGACACTTGGTGGCCCGACTCTGTGCTTCTGTACAGACAAGCTGAGAACTGTCAGTCTCGCTGCGATCCTGTACGTCGAGTGTGATCACCTTGTCACAGTTTTCGCATGCAGTGGGTAGATGTACGTTGTCTTTTTCTTGTTTATGTGAGCTTGGTAGACTTTCATAGTCTGCTTGTGGTTGCTCAGATACCTTCATGGTCTTGTTCATGCATGGTGTTCGCCAGAGAGTGTTTGCTTGCATCCCTTTCGGAGTCTTTCATCACTCTCACTGTGGAGCCTGTCATCGCTCTCTCTGTGGAGTCTTTCTGTGCTCTCTGTGTGGCGTCGTCTTCTTCTTGGGTATTGCTGTCATCCAATGTATCGACGATCTGCCATGGCACCATGGTGTTGGATTCATCTACCACGAGTAGATTCATGTTGAGCTTTGCGACCGTGTCGCTGATGCTGTGATCAGCATATCCGAATAACTCAGCCATGTCTGAGTAGTATTCTTCGAAAAACAAATCATAGAACATATAGAACATAGAACAGTACAGCACAGAACAGGCCCTTCGGCCCTCGATGTTGTGCCGAGCAATGATCACCCTACTTAAACCCACGTAACCCGTATACCCGTAACCCAACAATCCCCCCCATTAACCTTACACTATGGGCAATTTAGCATGGCCAATCCACCTAACCCGCACATCTTTGGACTGTGGGAGGAAACCGGAGCACCCGGAGGAAACCCACGCACAAACGGGGAGGACGTGCAGACTCCACACAGACAGTGACCCAGCCGGGAATCGAACCTGGGACCCTGGAGCTGTGAAGCATTGATGCTAACCACCATGCTACCGTGAGGCCCCAAAGTGTCCGATCCCGATTGCAGTGGGATGCACCCAGCAAATCGTGCCCATTAACCTGCTTTCAATTCCAGAATTTTTATTAATTGATTTTCAATTCCACCAGCTGCCGTGGTGGGATTTGAACCCATGTTCCCAGAGCATTAGCCTGGACCTCTGGATTACTCATCCAGTGACATTACCACTATGTTGTTTCGGAATTCTTTTTGTTCTCTTCACTTTGGGTGGTGCAGACTGCTTTTTCCAGGGTGTTGTGAGAGTTATTTTCAACTGCTGGTTTAAGTTCAGGCATTTTTCTGTGTTCTGAGGCAAGAAAATCTGGTTTTACAGCTTTAAGTATTTTGTTTGCGATTTTCGGGCATTTCCCTTTTAAGTAGGCGTGGTCCGGATGCTCAGACGTCATGACGCTCGTGACGTCATGCGTAGGAATCAATTGCGCATGCGCAACTCGGCCTTCCTTTACTGTGCGGTTTTGTGTCCAATGCGCATGCGCGGCCTGCACATAACGATCAGCAACAGGAACTTCTTTTAACTGCGCATGCGCGGCTTGCGCATGCGCAGAATGCAAAACGGGTGATTGTAACTGCGCATGCGCGGCTTCCATTTCCTACGCATGTGCAGATGCAGTTTGTAGTTCTTTGTCTGCCCGAGACTGCAAAATGTGGTCCAACGCCATTTTATCGCGGATTTCAACGTTTTTTCTTTCTAAAAGTTGTAAGTTACCTTTTCCTTTCGACCTGGACTGGATTTCAGCATTTTGGCTTTGTGAAAAATTCAAGTTATTTCTTCTTTTTGATCTGTACTTTTCTTGACTGAAACCTTTCTGTTCTGATTTTGATTGTTTGAGTTTTGCATCACTCAGTCTCTGTGCAGTTTGGCCTCTGAGCATACCGTGCTGTTCAAATTTCTTACAGTACTCTTGTTTAGTATTGTTTGTAAGCTGTTGCTGTCTTCATCTTTTGAGTATTTAAATCCATTATACTTTCCTAGCTTCATGTCCTGCGATGAACATTGCTATTTTAATTTTGTCTGAGGCTGCTGCTACATCATTAGCTATGATATATAAATCGAACCATTGTTTAAACATTTTCCAGACATTTCTTACATTGCCAGTCGTGTCTAGCTGAGGTGGGTATCCATGCCGCATCCTCGAATTAGCAATGTCTTCCCAAGTCGAATGTCCAGTAGGAGATTTCCATGCCATTTTGTTCTTTCCGTGTCTGCAGCTGAGTTGTCCTGTAGTAAGCGTCTGAAGCCACTTCTGGTACCATGTGTTGTTCCTCGTGTCTTAATAAAGCTCGTAGTCTCAAATGTGGAGAAGATGCTTTATTGTGAAGTCGTTCTCTCTTCAGAACTTAACTTACGGCTACCTCAAATGCTGCCTGCTTGTCTCTGTGTCCTGCTACCAGTTCTGCCTTCCGTGAACTGTGTCCTCACTTCCTGTCCCTGTGTATATATAGCTCTCCCGTGCTCCCTCTAGTGCTTGCTCAGTTGTATTGCATCTACTCAGATCTACGATCACCACAGAATGCTGTCCCGGGCCTCCAAATGAGTGTGTCCCATGACCTTGCCTTCTTTCTTAGTAATTTCCCAACCTTTGAACCAGGACATATTTGAACTGGTTTTCAGCATATTGTCACCATTCCAACCAGAGATGGGGACAAAAGCAAGAGTAGCTGGATTGTAGCCTATCTTCCTAATGGAAATGGCAACTTCCTTGGTGATTTCCTCAAGTTGATTTGCGCTGTATGGTGGCTCAGTCGAGTCCATCTTGTTGATAACAATAATTAGCTGCTTCACACCCAGGGTGTAGGCCAACAGGGCACGCTGTCTAGTTTGGCCATTCTTTGATGTGCCAGCTTCAAACTCACCCACAGCAGCAGCAGCAAGCAGCTCGGCAGTCAGCCTGTGACGTTCCAGAAATCGGTTTCTTAGTAAAGTCCCTGCATCCAGCGGCATCAATGAAGTTTCAAATTTCCAGAGAGATGTCTGTGGTAATGATGCGACCATCAATTCACACGAGACGAAGAGGTGAAGTGAATAGTGGTTTTAATCAGCTAGATCTGTGCCTGCCTGTGACTGATCTGTACTGAGTGCCGCCTACTGGCTGCAGGTCTATATACCTCCCCCGAGGGTGTGTTCAAATCCCACCACACCAGCTGATGGAAGTTAAAATCAATTAATAAAATCTGGAACTGAAAGTTAATCTCAGCAGCAGCAACCATGAAACTGCCATCAATCACGATTTAAAAGCCCATCTGCTTCAGTAATACCCTTCAAGGATGGAAATCTGCTGATCCTTACCCGCTCTGGCCTACATGTGACTCCAGACCCACATCAATGTGGTTGAATCTGAACTACCCCCTGCAATTACCTGGCAAGCGACTTGATTCAAGGGCAATTAGCGATGGCCAGAGACACCCACATCCTGTGCTAGAATTTTAAAAAACCTAAGTTTTTTTTTAAAAAGTGGGGCAAATAGATTTTGTCTTAATTCTGTGCCTGAACATTTTTTTGCCAGCTATCAGGCAGTGCAGCTGGAGAGGGGAGTACAGCAATCCCTTCACTGTAAAATACAGCAACCACTCAACAGCTATAAGATTTGTCAGTTCTTGACCAAACCACAAGATGGCACAATACACCATGGTGAAACTCTGGCCAGCTTGTTGTCATGGTTGCTGATTCTCTTCACCCTGAATACCGAAAACATTCAGAGACCCGACATTAAATATACTGAAGGCTAACAAGCGCCCGCGGTATTTTGCTTTTATTTCATCAGATAGAGCAATGCAGTGATCCCACAGATCTTGCGATGACGCTCAATGAGGTACTGCTCAGGCCTCAGTTGGGGAGTTGTGTGCATTTCTGCTCTTCATACTCCAAGAAGGCCATACGTAATAATAACAACCTTTTATTGTCACAAGTATGAAGTTACTGTGAAAAGCCCCTAGTCGCCACATCCCGGCGCCTGTTCGGGTAAGCTGGTATGGGAATTGAACCCGCGCTGCTGGCCTTGTTCTGCATCACAAACCAGCTGTCTAGCCCACTGAGCTAAACCAGCCCTCGGGATGGTGTGTGGGAAGGTGCAGAGAAGAGCAACTGGAATCATCCTCATGGTTAAGGGATGAGTTGGACGGATGAGCGGAAATGTTTGTCTCATCGGATAAATTACAAATGATGCAGATAAGCTGAATGTAGAATGTTATTTCAATGTCTGTCAGGCTGCTGGGACCATGAGACCACACATTTAAAATAGTGAGACGTATATCAGAACAACCCTCTAAACCAACTCAACAATATCTGAGGAAGGATGTTCTTGCTATGGGGGGAGGTGCAGTCAAGGTTTACCAGACTGATTCCTGGGATGGCAGGACTGATGTACGAGGAGAGAACGAATCGTTTAGGATTGTGTTCACTGGAGTTCAGAAGAATAAGGGAGGGATCTCATAAAAACCTATAAAACTCTAACAAGAGTAGACAGTGTAGATCAGCAAGGATGTTCCCGATGGTGGGCGTGCCCAGAACCGGGTGTCACAGTCTGAGGATATGGGATAGACCATTTAGGACGGAGGTGAGGAGAAATTTCTTCACCCAGAGAGTGGTGAGCCGGTGTAATTTGTTACCATAGGAACTAGTTGAGTCCAAAACATTGAATGGTTTCAAGAAGCAGTTAGATGCAGCACTTGGGGTGAAGGGGATCAAAGGTTATGGGGGAAAGTGGGATTAGGCTATTGAGTTGGATGATCAACCATGATCATAATGAATGGCAGGGTAGGCTCGAAGGGCTGAATGGCCTCCTGCTGCTCCTATTTTTTCTATGTTTCTATAATAGGAATATCCTGCAGATGAGGTAAAAGTGACTAAGGTATTAGAAATGTTCAAAATGTAGGTAGGTACTGCAAATTGGGATAGTAGATGGATCAGCTTTGATGGGCAGAACGGCCATTTCACATCCTTGACTTTCATTCTTGTTACTGAAAATAAGTTGTAAACTCGCACAGAAAATTGCCAGATATCCTGCCCGTTTACTGTCTCCTACAGTTCCAATCACCCAGAGTAAATACACAAGGAGTGGCAATCTCCATTCCCCGACGCCGATCGGGGAGAATCCCTTTTGTTTTTTAATTTAGAGCACCCAATTCCTTTTTTCCAATTAAGGGGCAATTTAGCGTGGCCAATCCACCTACTGTGCACACCTTCGCGTTGTGCGGGGCGAAACCCACGCAAACACGGGGAGAATGTGCAAAATCTACACCGACAGTGACCCAGAGCCGGGATCGAACCTGGGACCTCGGTGCTGTGAGGCTGCAGTGCTAACCAATGCGCCACAGTGCTGCCCTTGGAGAATCCCTTTTTATGATGGAATCGGGACGGTGCCTGTTTTCAGATGCTCCGCCCCCTCCAAAGTATCATCTGGGGTATGCCGCACGCCATTGGGATGACCTCAAGATGTTACCTGATGGCCTTCCCCTGATGCTCTGTTCCCGATGGGCCGGGTTCCCGACCGTGCGGTTGATTCAACGGTTGGCAATCGATTGTGGCGGCTGCGGACTGTGTCCAGCGCTGCCGACAGTCGGGCAGGAGCCGTGCTGCTGGCTGGGGGGCTTCGGCGAGGGCTGGGGGCACTGGTGGGGAGTGGTGAGGGGGTGTCCAGGGTGGCACAATTTGGCATGTCGGGTCCGCGCACGGCCGGCGCCATGTTGTACGGCACGACCGCTGCAGGTCATTGCCGTGCGCATGTGCAGCCACAGACCCGGCAATTCTCCAGGCGTTTATATCGGGGAGGATGTGCATTTTACGTGGCACGGCTGCTGGCCCCTCACTGGTCGGAGGGTCGGTGCTGGGGCCGCACCGATTTTTCCCACGTGAAACGCCACGGATCCTCCGGACATAGCCCAAAATCGGAGAATCCAACCCAAGGTTCTTACTTCCCACCCATGGCAACTACAGAGATGAAATCTCAGTTTGGAAAGCACAGCAGTTTGAGCAATTTGAAACCACATCCTGCACATAAACCACAAAATGGCCTCACCACTGACACAAATGTTAACACTTCCACCAGCAATTCTTCATTGTGCACAAAAGCCGAGAATCCACCCACTCTAGATTAAAGCATCAACAAATGTAGCAATAAAAAACCTACAACTAACTCCTGCTGCTCATTCTCGTCACTGGGAGAACCATGCAGATCTCCTCCTTTGAAACACAAGGCAAAACTCTGCAATGTCCTCCCTGCTGATGTCACAATCTGCGGAACCAGCTCAAATGCTGGGCTACTCCATCAGTTGCCAGTTAATCCCTCCCTACTGACTTTACCTGTCCTGCCTGGCACCTCTTTTTCCCCTTTCGACCTTCCAACGGCTGGGGGAGCCCATTAGTCCTTTCCAAAGGCTGTCAAAATGTCCCACACTCCCATTCCTGCGGCATGATGCAGTCGCTCACCTTTAAGTGGCCACATCCCTTTAGACTTGAGCTGAAGTCTGAATTCCTCCCCCCCCCTCCCCCCACCCCACACACACACACACACATACACACGCTCTCCTTCAGCCATCTCCCTGTACGAGACCAGAGATGTTTATGAAGTTATGTGTAATAGTAAATCAGTGGGCTGATTGCTTACACTTAGTTCTCTGCACTAACCAATAGTAATAACTCGCGCATTCCCCCTCCCCCCACCACCACCACCACCACACACACACACACACACACACACAAGCGCAACAATATGTTTGCGAGGGCTGGCTGGAGGTCATGGACTATCCAGCACGAGATTCCTCACTGCTGTCCCCAAAGGGTCTTCCACAAACTAAAATCTCAGTTGCGGCCTACGTCCTGGTTTTCAAATGTACCAACATGCCACAGAGGATGTGGGTTGCACCCGTTATCTCAAAGTGAGAGTCCTCGGAAGAGGTAGAGCTGGTGAACATGGTGAACTGCGAGAGTGGCAAAGAAGTGAAATCCGAGAGTTTCCTCTCTCTGCACTTAAACCAAAGCACCGTACTGTAGGTTGGGAAAATGGCTGATAAAAGCCTACACTTTATGCTGGACTTTATACACAGGCATAGAACACAAGATCAAGGATGTTATGATAGATCTTTTAAAAAACAAACACTGTTTCAGCCTCAACTGTCCAACTCTAGGCACCACACTTTAGGAAAGTTCCATAGAGTCCCTACAGTGCAGAAGAAGGCCATTCAGCCCTTCGAATCTGCCCCAACCCACTGAAAGAGCACCCTACCTAGGCCCACTCGTCCGCCTAACCTGTGGTGAATGTAACATGATAATTCACACTATGTCTTTGTAAGCGCAGTAGCGTTATCCAACCACTAGGGGGAGTAGCTCTGGGAATGCTCAGGAGCTTGTACAGGGCTCCACCCTTGGCTCCGCTCACGACTTCTCCCCCTAGTGCTGCTGTATAAATACCCTTGTCCAGAGTCAGCCTGCAGTTCACTGAGAGTTCATCAACGGGTAACAGGCTGGCTCTGTAGTAAGTCGATTAAAGCCTAGATTCATATCGGAAACACGTGTCTGGTGAATTGATGGTTCCATCAGTACCCAATTAATTTTTCCAATTAAGGTGCAATTTAGCGTGGCCAATCCACCTAGCTTGAACATCTTTGGGTTGTGGGGGTGAAACCCATGCAGAATGTGCAAAGTCCACACGGACAGTGACCCAGAGCCGGGATCGAACCTGGGAACTCGGCGCCATGAGGCAGCAGTGCAAACCCACTGCGCCACCGTGCTGCCCTTCCTCCGCCTAACCTGCACATCTTTGGACACTAAGGGGTAATTTTAGCCAGGCCAATCTACCTAACCTGCAGATCTTTGGACTGTGGGAGGAAACCAGAGCACCCAGAGAAAACCCACACAAACACGGGGAAAACGTGCAAACTCCACGCAGACAGTCACCCAAGGCCAGAATTGAACCCGGGTCCCTGGCGCTGTGAGGCAGCAGCGCTAACCACTGTGCCACCGTGCAGCCCAATGTGAAGGTATTAGCGAGCACACAGAAAAAATTCATGAGAAGGTTCCTGGGAAAAGGAACTTTAGTTACAGGGATATATTGGAGAAACTTGAGCTGTTCTGCACAGGGGAGACAAAGTTGAGAGGAGATTTAACAGTGACATACACGTCTGGGCGGGTTAGATGACATGACAATTGCTTTTATGCAGCGGGCGGTTAGGATCTGGAACGTACTGCCTGAGAGTGTGGTGGAGGCAGGTTCAATACTGCCTTGGAAAAGAAAATTTGATAATTGTCGAAAGGGAAAATAATGACTGGGCCACAGGGAAAAGGCAGGGCAGTGGGTAGAAGTGTGTTGCTCTTGCAGAGACCAGTATGGGCACGGTGGGCCGCACAGCCCCTTTCTGTCCTGGAACGATCGCATGATCCGATGATTCTGTTTTTCTCTCCACAGAGGCTGACTGCCCTGCTGAGTGTTTCCACCAGGCTGGGTGGAGTTACGAGGCTAAGTCAGGGGAGTGGGCCGAGATAGGATGCTCTTTCAGAGGGTTGTGTTAACTCGATAGGCCGAATGGCCTCCTGCACTGTAGGGGTTCCATGATCCTATGATTGAATGATGCAGACCTACATTCCTATTGATGTAGTCTGTTTCTGACTTTGGATGTGCTATCGCGACCAGATGCCAAGTGCACTTATAGAAGATGTGAAATCAAATCAGAGAACAAGTTGCCCAGGGGCTGGTCAGCGAGAGGGAGAGGGGTGAAGAGCTGGGAACTGATCATTTGCATTGCTCTGCTGAGGGACCCAGTCATCCTCAAACCAGCAGAGGGAACTGAAAAAAGTGGAAAAGATCCTGAGAGATATAGTGACATCTGAACTGATTTCTTCACAATGAACTGAGTCATTTTAGCCCATTGCATCACATATTCCGTAAGTAAATGTCAAACGTTGCACAAGACTTTGTGATAGTTCCCTTTTTCGGGCAGCACAGTATCATGGTGGTTAGCATAAATGCTTCACAGCTCCAGGGTCCCAGGTTCGATTCCTGGCTGGGTCACTGTCTGTGCGGAGTCTGCACGTCCTCCCCGTGTGTGCGTGGGTTTCCTCCGGGTGCTCTGGTTTCCTCCCACAGCCCAAAGATGTGCGGGTTAGGTGGATTGGCCATGCTAAATTGCCCGTAGTGTCCTAAAAAGTAAAGTTAAGGGGGGGGTTGTTGGGTTACGGGTATAGGGTGGATACGTGGGTTTGAGTAGGGTGGTCATTGCTCGGCACAACATCGAGGGCTGAAGGGCCTGTTCTGTGCTGTACTGTTCTATGTTCTATGTTCTATGTTTTATTGAAACTATTTAAAAGTTTTCCCTGTTGAACCCATGAGCACTATTGGTTCAAATGGTGGAGGGACATGTGGGTTGGGGGGGGTGGGTTGTGGCAGATGGGGAGGACGCCTGGGGGCGGTATGCAGGGTTGGGAGGGTGGTGGTGTGTGAGGGCCAGGGGTGTGTGTGAAGGGGGGCTTTGGGGGAAGTGGGGTGGGCGCCTGAGGGGTGGATGTGTTTGGGTGTTGCGGGCGTGGGGTTTGGGGAGAGGGGGACCCTTGTCATCTATGACCTCATGAACACATTGACACCATGGCCTTGAGGAAACCTGGCTGAGGGTGATGACAACTCCCTCCAAATGAAGCCTCCACCCTGCCTCTACCTTTCAGCACTTGCTTCATTCAGATTGTGGCAGTGGCACCATGGGTCTTATAACCAAATCCCGCAGTAGCCCCTCCTCCAATGAGCATCTCTCCCCTCTTACCTTTCACTTATAATCCTCATTCTCTATCGCCTACACAGGTTCCTCAGACTCCACATCAAACATTTCTCATGCCTGGTGATCTCAGCCCACATCTTCAATCATCATGTTCTCTCTTCGTTGAGTTCAGTGCCCTCCTATCCTTCCTGAATGTAAACTCCCCAATCCACAACAGGCCCACCCCCTCCTCCTTGTCTTCTCACTTGGCCATGTTACTGTTAGCATGTTAACCACAGGAACAAGGCAATCTCTGAGCATGTCCACTATCGGACAGCAGCTTCTTCCCCACAACACCTCTTGTTTCTGTGTTCACCGCAGGAAACATGTCTCCCAATTCACTTCCATCTGCATTTTCAAAATCCCAACTGTGTAAGCTTCGGCCCTCCATTCACCACAGCATTTCTGCAGCAACCGGTCTACACAATCACACCCTCATTCCCACCTTTGATGCCCTAGTCCACAATAAAACCATTGCTCTCTCAACCTGGCCACTCCCTCAGTATGGCCCTCCCCTCATCTCCCTTAACTCCAAGGGGTGCAGACTTGAAAGTATATGACAGACAGTCAGTTTTGTCATTCATTGCCAGATCTGACTGGACCACATATAGTGAGCCCTGCTGTCTTCTGCAAAAATTGTTTCCTATTCCAGGATCATCCTGGAATGAAAATATAATCCATATGTTTCTTTTTTCTACTGAAAGCTGTCTTCTTGAATTCTTCTCTCTTCTCTTTTTCTTCTTCTTCTTCTGCTTCTCCTTCTTGTGCAGTCCCTCGGGATCGAGGAGGGTTGGCTTCCATTCTGTTTTGGTGGGTTCTGAGATGGCTGATAAATTCAATGCGTGATCTCTGCAGATTCTGCCACCTGCAGGGCTGGTGGTGTTTGAAGGATTGGGTAGGTGGGTTGCTCAGAGGTTTGGGCACTACCTCCAATGCCTCACCAAAACCTCTCAAAGTGTCTGTTGCCTTCCCGGATGTATCTTCTCTGTTTTGTTCAGACCCAGGCTCAGGATGTTTGTCTGACCCACTCTCATCTCTAACAACAAGCATCAGGAGTTCATGGACTTCTATTCTCAGTAGGTCTGAGACCATCTGATTAGTTGACTCTGCTGCATCCCTCCTTTCCATTAGCCCACCTCACCAAACTTCCTCTAATCCTGCCCTGGCCTCACTCCAAACATGGATCGTTCTCTAATTTCTCTCACATCTCCCCTCATGTGGCTCCAAGCTCAACATATCTATACGCCTCACTACCTTCTCCCTCAACTCTATTTCCACTAAACAGTTAACAAGTCAACTTGCCTTCTCCTCGCAGGATCCTCCACTTTGCTAGCAGTGCACTCACGCCCATGGATTTCCCAACAACGTCGGGGTGGCCAACAATGGAAAGCCCCATTGGCTGGCTCCACACCAGGAAACTGCCCTTATTTCTTTCAACAAGCTTTTATTCATCTTTCATTTTACTTGGCTAGGTATCTTGTTTGACAACATTAATGTGGGACACTTTACCACGTTAAATCTGTTATTTTTTTCCTTTACTCATTCATGGTATGTGGGCATCGCTGGCTGCACCAACATTTATTACCCATTCCTGAGGGCAGTTCTATGGATCTGGAGTCACATGTAGGCAAGAGACCAGGTAAGGACGGCAGATTTCCTTCCCTAAAGGGCATTAGTGAACCAGATGGGTTTTTATGACAATCGACACCAGGGCTAGGATTCTCCCCTACCCGACGGGGCGGGGGGTCCCGGAGGGACGGAGTGGCTCCCTCTCCGCCGGCCGGTGCAAACGGCCTTTGGCGCCCCGCCAGCCGGGCCGAAAGCCCTTCGCCGGCCAGTGAATGACTGCGCATGCGCCGGTGCGTCAGCAGCTGCTGACGGCGTACCGGCGCATGCGCAGGGGAGGGGGTCTCTTCCGCCTCTGCCATGATGAAGACCATGGCGGGGGCGGAAGAAAAAGAGTGCCCCCACGGCACAGGCCCGCCCGCCGATCGGTGGGCCCCCACAAGCCAGATAGCCCCACGCCCCCCCAGCGCCGCCAATCCCGCCGGCACCAGACGTGCTTTGATTCCGCCCGGCGGGAAAGGCCTGTCAGCAGCGGGTCTTCGGCCCATCGCAGGCCTGAGAATCACCGCGGGGGGCCGGCCGACCGGCGCGGCGCGATTCCCACCCCCGCTGAATCCCAGGTGGCAGAGAGCCCCCGGGAGGTTGGAGAATTCAGCCCCAGTTTTCCAGGTTCCAGGTTTCCAGATTCCAGGTTTTGCCTTTGAATTCAAATTCCACCGTCTGCCCAGGTGGGATTTGAACCCAGGCCCCCAGAGCATGACCCTGGTTCTTCAGATTACTAATCTAGCGACAATACCACTATGCCACTGCTTCCCCTTTATAAATTGTTGCTGCCTCTGCAACTAAAATCACTTCCACTGAAAGTATAGTAGACTGATTGTTTTCGAAGCTGTGGAAGTTAAAAAGTTGAGAGAGCAGAATGAACATGGTCACCTGATCGGCGTCATGTGAACAAACTCTATTTTGTCACGGTTCTGGTTTCGATCTCAGAAGTTGTTGTGAAAGAAATATAACCCGTGATCCGATGTTTAAAACATAACTGCGAAATACTGGAATTTCGGGAGGAAATGCAGTTCAAGTGTCAGCACAAAATAAATACTGAAGCTGTCAAGGTGGGGAGTTTATAATTTCTGGGAAATTAGCCAGGCTCTGTTACGCTAGCCAGTTGACGTTTCTTCCCTCAATGCAACACTACAAAGTCCAAAGCTGAAAGCAGACATGGAAAAAGTGAGTTTAAGAATCGGAACCACTCAGCCGTGTAAATAATTCAATGCTGGATATTCCAACATTGGCGTTAATAGGAGCCTTTGGCAGCACTTAGTACTGACCAAGAGTATAATGCTGATCTGATCTTTCCTCCACTCAAGCAGTAAGTGTTGACTCATTTCCCCATAGTTGCCCTGAGTGCTAACTCATGATTCGAGTCAAGTGATCTGAATGATTATATCCTCCAAGTTGTCAACAGAGAAAACCTGTGCTACCCAAGCAGAGCAGAACCTATAGTGAATGAACGTCTGATGACAAACAGAAGTCAGCGCAAATAAGTCCCCTGTGAGGGATGGCACCAAGAGAGATTGAGAGCATATCTTGGACAAGAACAATTTCTGTCCATATAGCACATTTAATGTTATAAATTGACCAAAGCTGCTTCAGATGGGCAATGTGAAATAAAATATTACTCTGAGCTGCGTAAGGGCAATAGTCAGTCAAATAATAGATATTGGGGCCTACACAACTGAAGGGTGGCATGGTAACACAGTGGTTCTCACTATTGCTTCAGGGTCCCATGTTCGATTCCTGGCTAGGGTCACTGTCTGTGCCGAGTCTGCACGTTCTCCCCGTATCTGCGCGGGTTTCCTCCGGGTGCTCCGGTTTCCTCCCACAGCCCAAAGCTGTCCAGGTTAGGTGGATAAGCCATGATAAATTTCCCTCGGTGTTGAAGAAGGTCAGGTGGGGTTACAGGGATAGGGTGGAGGTGTGGGCTTAAGTAGGGTGCTCTTTCCAAGGGTCGGCGCAGACTCGATGGGTTGAATGGCCTCCTTCTGCACATTCTATGATTCTATGAAGTGGTAAATTCTATGATTCTATGAAGATGCCCATCCAGCCACCAATGGTGTTGGTTAAAACTGGAGAGATTCAAGAGGCCTGAATTAGAGGCCTTGGTGCTGGAGGCAATTACAAAACAGGCTTGACCAGGAACAGATGGAGGTCAGCGAGCACAGGGGTGGAAAGGGAACGGGACTTTGTGTGCATTAAGATACGGGGAACAGACTATTGAATAACTTCAGGCTTACAGAGGATATAAGGTGGGAGACCAGCCAGGAGTGCATTGGAATAGTCAAGTCTAGAGGTAAAGAATGAGGGTTATAGCAGCCGATGAGCTAAGACAGGGCAAAGCTGGGCAATATTAGGAAGGTTGGACGTAGGCAGTCCTAGTGACGGCACAAATAGGAATTCAGAGCCTCATCTTGGGCTCAGATAGGGCATTAATATTGTGAATAGACTGGTTAAATCTCTGACAGTTGCACAGGAGAAGAATGGAGTCAGGAGCTAGGGAACAGAGATTGAACGAGGGAGCCAAATGGAATGGGAGAGATCTACCAACCATGTTACACCCGAAAGGCAGTGCAGTGCAGTGCGACCAGTTGATGCCAGGAGATCCCTCTTCCAGGATCTAACCTGACTCGCCATGCCTTGCGAGATCACAATGTGAATCCCGCCCATTGTGGATGGGAACACTTTTTAGCAAATCTGCATATTAGAGTGAGTCAGCTAGTCTCACTCTAACACCCACTCCCACTCCCAATCTTGCTCCAGGATTGCACATAGTGTCCTGGAAATTGATCTTCAACTCCTGAAGACTCTTGGCCAATCCTGGAGGGTTGACAACCTGACTGCGTGTTGTTGTTTGTTCTGGGTGAGTGTGCTTAACACTCAATTTGGCTCTGTTTCGTTACTTAGCTCTGGAGTCGCCAGGTATCGTTAAGATACCGCCACAAGCTACAAGGTCAAGTTCAAAGCAATAAAACCATACACCAATTAGTAAGTTCAAACAACTGAGTTTATTATAATACAATTATAATACTACCCATGCACACGCTCAGAGGATTAAACTATTCCTACCGCTAAATAAACCAATACTTATCTCGAAGGGAACTGCCGGATCAGGGGACAAGGCCTCTTGCTCTGCTCTGGTCTGCAGACATCAGGTTGGTACGGGTTAAAAAGGGGTCAGGAGTGTCTATCTCTGGTAGCGATCGTTGTGAGACTTACTTGCTGGTGGCTGCTGTCCCAAACCTCTCTTCTCTCTCATTCAAGGTCTTCTTTGGCAAAAGCTGGTCGAGATGCTGGTCCAGAGAGGAGGGCTGGTTAAGAAGAACAAACTAAGTGTGGGACCTGTCTTTTATAGGTCCCAGGGCTTCGCGTTTCCATTTGGCAATCCAGGGAAGGAGTGGCGAATGGGAGAGAAATAGACTGGCATTCAGGCGGTGGCATGGTGATATTGACACTGGACCAGAGATCCAGGGCAATGTGCCCGGTTCGAGTCCCACTCCAGCAGATGGTAAAATTTTAATTCAATAAAAGTCTGATATTGACTTCCGGTGGCGGCGATGTCCGAGTGAGCCGCACATTCGGTGGGCTCTCACTCCGGCCGGGCTGAACAGCTGATTCCCCGCGACTGTGGGACCACGGGGGCGGCAGAAAGGCTGCCGTGAAAGAAGAGGAGAGCGGGCTGCAGCAGATGGAAGTGTGGGAGGCCAGCAGGTGAGGAGGAAAGAGAGAGAGACGGAGGCAAGGAGGAAGCTGACCTGAAGGGTAAGATGGCGGACCCACGGACCTTCCTTCCTCCAGGACAAAGGGGGAAAAAAGTTTGGAGTTGCTGAGGAGGGACAGCTTGGACCCACTTCAAATGCCCAGGAGGTAAAATTTAAGGAGCTGGGCAAAGGAAAGCAGCAGCGAAGGCGCGGAGGAGCGGGCTGCGGCACATGGAACAGCGGGATTCCAGAAGGCAGAAGAAGAAGGAGAAAAAGGGACAGAGACAAGGACCTGAAGAAAATTACCTGGGACCTAAGATGGCGGACACACGGACCCCGGACTCAGCAATCCAGCTGGCGCTGGATAACATGCTCCAGGTAATGAAGTCCAGTTTTGAAGCGCTGAAGCGGGACAGCTTGGACCCAATCCAGAAAACGGTGGATCAGCTGAACCAGAGGCTGGATGCACAAGATGTTAAAGTTAAGGAGCTGGGAGAGGCGGTGGAGGAGCAGGCGGATGCGCAAACGGTTGCAGCGCTCGAAGTGGACGGCCTGCTTGCCAGAACGCTGTGTTCCCAGGTTTTGTATTTTGGAAACAAGAAGCCAGACTCTTTGGCACTGAGTAGATCTCTGGAATCAGCTTTGGAGAGAGTCAGTTCGATTAGTTTACGGACAACCGGTGGGTTGGCCAAGGACAGTGTTCTGCCTGAGAATGGCCAATGATTGGTTCCTGCGTGGTGCTTTCTGAGAGAACTTAGCAGAAGTGTTTAGACCTTGGAAGTGAAAGGAACAGACTCTCTCTCTCCTGCTTGCTGAAGTGAAATAACTGCTCTATTGTTCTGTAAGCAGGCAGTGCCGGGCACATCCTTTGCTGTAAACCTGAAATGAAGCTGAGTCTGAAGAGAAGGTAGACAACCCTGCCAGAGAAAATCATCTGAAGCCTAGAAGGAAGAAGTACAAAAACAAATTCCTGAACTTCAGAAAGACATTGACTGGAAGTCACCCCAGTGTATCAAAAATCCTTAACCTTATATTTTTATTAATATTTTCTCTCCCCTTCCGCCACCCTTTCCCCCCTGCATTGTTTGTGTGTGTAGAGAGAGTGAGACGGGTTAGGAAGGGGGAGGTGGTGTTGGGAAAGGGGTAATAAGACAGTCACTTACATGTTCTGTCTGTTTAATTATGATACTGTACATGATAAAACATTACTTGTGTTTTAAGGCTACAAACCTGGTGACTAGCCTATTGGGCTCAACCAAGGACCTCGGGTATTTGAAGTAAAACCTAATTTTGCGTTTTCGGATCAAGCGGGGCAGGAATTGACATGCACAAGTCTGGGGATCGTGACACAGGAAATAGTTGGACAGTGGTGGTCCGAGGAATGAAATCCAGGTTGGGGCAGTGTGTGGATGCCAGATGCTATCCCATTCATCGCCGTTATTATCCACTTCCATTTCGAGTGGGATACAGGGAAGAACCCAATCCATGATCTAAGAGGAAGGAGCACAGTTATAAACAGAGAGACCCATACATGGAATGAAGTCCTGAATAAAGTAATGGTGGATAAATCAAGGGGACAAAGCAGGGGATTAACACCCTAGGAGTGTTTCCCCAGATAAAAGCAAGGCGGGCCAATTAATGTTCCTCATTTGTAAACATCTTCTGACCTTGTGATAAATGATTCATTGGAAATTAAACGTGGACAAACATGCTATATTTCTGTTCAGTTGTGGAATTAACAGTCACATGCAAACAAAGCGTATATGTCCTTAAGTCTTTAGTTTCATTATCCTGGTCAACAGTGAGACAGTGGGAAAAGCCTGAGACTACTGATAGCAGAGAAGCAAAAGGCAATTCGTTGATAAACCGAGAACACTGCAAACAGGATGAGAACGCACTGATTAGCTCTATTTTACTGATAACAATATTGATCAGCAGTATATCCATGTTGTGAGAATCAGAAAGGTTTATGTCCCAGAGCTGTTGGCATGATACCAACGACCTTTTCTCCTCTACCAGGCCTACGCAATACGGAAATGGATCTGTTTCTGTTCCTTTCCTAAATGTGGCATTATCGTTAACACACAAGAACAGTTAGTTCTGTACATGGTCAAGCACAGTACACTTGTGATAATCCGAGAAGGCGGGGGGGAGGGGAGAGGGCTAGAATGAATAGCACAGCCTCAGTACGTTTCACGGTGTGCTCAGGATTGAATTAACTCTGTATCAGTAGCCATGCCTTTGAAACTTATAAAATATTAATCAATGCGCAGTGCTTACATTCCATTTTGCTAGGTAATTAATAATGGTATGTTTGTTGTTCCCTGTTGCGCTGTTTTCCCTGCTGCTTGCTCAGGGTGATATTTTGGGTCTTTCTTTTATAAATTTAGAGTACCCAATTCATTTTATTTTCCAGTTGAGGGGCAATTTAATGTGGTCAATCCACTTACCCTGCACCTAGCAGCACGGTAGCATTGTGGATAGCACAATTGCTTCACAGCTCCAGGGTCCCAGGTTCGATTCCGGCTTGGGTCACTGTCTGTGCAGAGTCTGCACATCCTCCCCACGTGTGCGTGGGTTTCCTCCGGGTGCTCCGGTTTCCTCCCACAGTCCAAAGATGTGCAGGTTAGGTGGATTGGCCATGATAAATTGCCCTTAGTGTCCACAATTGCCCTTAGTTTTGGGTGGGGTTACTGGGTTATGGGGTTATGGGGATAGGGTGGAGGTGTTGACCTTGGGTAGGGTGTTCTTTCCAAGAGCCGGTGCAGACTCGATGGGCTGAATGGCCTCCTTCTGCACTGTAAATTCTGTGATAATACCTCTTGAGGTTGTGGGGGGGTGAGACCCACGCAGGCACGGGAAGAATGTGAAAACTCCAGCTGGGCAGTGATCCGGAGCCGTGATGGAACCCGGGTCCTCAGCGCCATGAGGCAGCAGTGTCATTCTTGCAAAAGAAACTGCCCCTTCTCGATGTCCTGAAAGGTGATGAGGGGCTTTCTCCTTCACTCATAGCAATCTTTGTGATGATAGTGCTTCCTCTTCTGTAACTATCTCATGATTCAACTCCTAGTTCTACAGTAGCAATAAGTAGACCCAGTCAGCCTGAATTAATATTGGTCGGGTAATGTTGGTTAACACAATGGGTTACGTTTTCGCACTGTGTTTCAAATCCAACCACAACTGTTGTGTCGAGGATCATGTGGGAAAATGATCTTGAGTCACCTCAATGCAATTTCCAATCGAAACTATTTTATGCAACTCATCCAGACAAAGCAAACGGTGGCCAATGTGGGAAAAGGAACATTTTCCCAGTTACCACATGTAGTGCTACTGTGAGCTTGTGACTCAGGCACATGTTGGAGGAGGGAAGAGAATTGTTCACTCTGCATCTCACCATTTATTAACTGACCTCAGAGCTTGAGACTGACACCAGAGATCTTCACTACCAAAACATGTTTGATTACGTTGTATTAGCTCTTTCTCGACTAATACCAATAAAGCTGAAGGCAACTGGAGAGGATGAACATTGACGGACGCGTCTTCTTACGGGTCCTGCACAGACTAACTAAGATGGCTGCTGCATCACGTGACATTAAAATTTCCTGAGATGACATAACTATTTATGCACAATATATTTAAATGAGTACACTTTACATATTAGTACGCACGCTCTCACAACAAATTCAAGAATTTTATCTTTGGATTGGAAAATTGCCCCTGTTACTATTTTAAAATAAGAAAGATAAACTCTGAAATTATGGGTCTATTAATCTAAGTCATGGAGTTGTTACTAGAATCTATTATTAGATTGCCTGAGCACGCGGAGAAACATGAGCAGATGAGAAAGGTAGCATATCTAATATGCGATGGTAAGAAACGTGGTAGATGTGGGAGTTAGGGATGTTATTTATATGGATTTCAGGAAGACATTTGACGAAGTTCCCATAAGAGACTTTTCACAAAAATGAGAGCACATGGAATTGGAGGTAAGCTACTGGATAGAGAATTAGTTAGGAGGTAGGAGACAGAGAGTAAGGGTAAAGGATATGTACTCAAGTTGACAAAAAAGGACAAGCATTTACTCTCAGGGATCGATGCTAGAGACACAGCTTTTCAGTATATTTATGACTCAGATCTGATATATGATGACACTAAGTTAGATGGCACAGTCAGTAATGTCTGTGGGAGCAGAACGTTGCATTGATAGATTAAGTGAGTGGACAAAACTGTGACAGTTGGAATTCAATGTTGAAAAGTGTGAAGTCCTCCTCTCTGCACCTAAAGACAGATCAGTGTATTTCCTAAAGAATCTAGGATCTGTGAATGAGCAGAGACGTTCGGGGATCAATGTATAGAAATTACTTAAAGCTAATTGGCAAAAATGATCAAAAGGATTGGTGGAATGTTGACTTTATTTGAAGAGAGTTGGATCACAGAGGGATCAAAGTTATGTTAAACTGTACAGAACTCTGATTAGACCCTATCTGGAGTATTGCATTGAGTCTGAGCATGGCACCTCAGGAAGGATATTGGCCTTGGAGACCATGCACCACAGATTTGCCTGAATGTCACCCAGGCTAAAGGGTTAAATAGTGAGGACAAGTTGCATAGGCAATGCTCAAATTCATTCAAACATAAAAGATTAAGGGGTAATATAATTGGGAAGCGTAAGATAAATGGAGATAAATTATTTCCTTCAGTGGGACCATCCAGAATTAGGGGGCATAACCTTAACATCACAGTTAAGTCATTCAGGGTTGATACCGGAAAGTACTTATTCACCAAAGGGTAGTGGGAGTCTCGCAGCGCGATTCTCCGCTTTACTCTGAAATGACCCGCGACGGCGTGAAAACCGGCACAAACCACTCCGGCGTCAAGGGCCCTCGAAAGAGAGGAATTCTCCACTTACCTCCACTTTCTCGGGTGCAAGGTGGACGCCGGAGGGGTTTGCGCCGCTCCAGCCGGCGCCAAAGGGACTGCACGAGATCACTCATGCGCCAAAGGGCCGGCGTGATCTTGCGCATTCCCGGAACCGCCGGCGTGTTTTTCCGCATGCGCAGGTGTTCTCTTCTCCGCGGCGGCCATGGTGGAGCCCTACAGGGTCCGGCACGGAAGGAAGGAGTACCCGCACTGAAGTGTTGGGCACTGTGGACTTGTGAAGCAGATAGATGCCACCAACACTGAAGAAGGTTCAACACTATTTTATTAACTCTTATTAAATAATAGACATACTATAATTGTGGGTTTACACGATGTTAGTTTAACTAGAGGCCTGTGCCTGTCCGAACCAGTTGAATCTCTCAGCACGTGGTGAGAGTCTGTACTGTACTTGATGAGCTCTTGTGCTTCTGAGAAGCAGCATCCAGAATGAGCGGGAAAAGTGATGCCCTCTGCCTTTATAGTGCGTGTGTTCTAACTGGTGATTGGCTGCGGTGTTTGTGCATGTTGATTGGTCCTAGTGTATGTCCATCAGTGTGTGTCTGCACCATGATATACTGGTGTATATTATGACGTCGCCCCTTTTTTAAAAAATTGGCTGTGAATGTGTGACAATAAATAGTGTGGGTGTGTGAAGAATGTTCCTGACTACATGTGAGGTGCGAAGACATATGTACAGATCTATATACAGGAAAACAAAGCTATAGACAAGGGAAGGTGCCTGGTGCAGATAGTTAGTTTGCAATAAATTGAACAAGAACAGTGCTACATACAAACCAATAGAAAACAATTTTAAAAGGAAGGAAACCTCTCAGAGAGTCTAGAAATTTTCGAAGTTCATAAATTCAGTCTCTGAGGTGGGCGATGAGCTCTGGTTGACCGCCTCAAGGGTGGGTCAATGGCCACCAGATCAGGAGCAGGGTGGGCTGCAACACAGTCAGGGGGCGGCAGAGTGACCAGAAGCTCTGCACTGTCCATGGCAGAGTTAGCAGAGGAGCAGGGTGGGCTGCAGCACAGTCAGGGGGAGGCAGAGTGACCAGAGGCTCTGCACTGTCCATGGCAGGGTTAGCAGAGGAGCAGGGTGGGCTGCAGCACAGTCAGGGGGGAAGGCAGAGTGACTGGAAGCTCTGCACAGTCCATGGCAGGGTTAGCAGGGGGAGGCAGAGTGACCAGAGGCTCTGCACTGTCCATGGCAGGGTTAGCAGAGGAGCAGGGTGGGCTGCAGCACAGTCAGGGGGAGGCAGAGTGACCAGAGGCTCTGCACAGTCCATGGCAGGGTTAGCAGGGGGAGGCAGAGTGACCAGAGGCTCTGCACAGTCCATGGCAGGGTTAGCAGAGGAGCTGCTCGGAGGTTCCCGTGACGACTATGGAACAATGCGAAGGGCACGCCGATTGCGGCGCCGAATGGAACTGTCTGGTAACCTAACCAGGAAAGAACGGAGGGCCACCTGCCTATGGACAACAGCAGGTGCAGACCAGCCAACATCCAGTAGATGAATGCGAATCTTGTCGTTTTGCTGGATGTCGGGATGATCAGCAGCACGTGTGTGTCGCCTTTTGCTGCGCCTGAGACGTCTGCATCCTGTGAAGCACTGGAACATGATTAAGATTCGGGGTGTGAATCGATGGCACCATCGTCCTCAGGGTTTAGTTCATCAGAAACTGTGCAGGCGACAGCCCAGTGGAGAGCGGGGCGGAGCGATAGGCCAACAAAGCGAGATGGAAGTCAGATCCAGCATCGGCAGCCTTGCGGAGTAGCCTCTTAACTATGTGGACCCCCTTTTCCGCCTTGCCATTGGACTGAGGGTACAAGGGACTGGATGTGATGTGCGCAAAGTTGTACTGCCGGGCGAAGCTGGCCCATTCCTGGCTTGTGAAGTAGGGGCCATTGTCCGACATCACTGTGAGCGGGATGCCATGCCGGGCAAACGTCTCTTTGCACGCCCGAATGACAGAGGAACAAGTGAGGTCGTGCAACCTGATGACCTCCGGGTAGTTAGAGAAGTAATCAATGATTAACACATAGTCCCTGCCCAATGCGTGGAACAGGTCGATGCCCACCTTGGTCCAGGGCGATGTGACCATATCATGGGGCATCTGGGTCTCCCGTGGTTGTGCGGGTTGATTAACGCTGGCAGGTGGGGCAATTGAGTACCGCATTGGCAATGTCGTCGTTGATTCCCGGCCAATAGACAGCTTCCCTGGCACTGTGGCGACATTTTTCAACACCTAGATGGCCTTCGTGCAGCTGCTCTAGGATCAGCTGGCGCATGCTGTGCGGGATCACGATGCGGTCTAGCTTCAGGAGAACCCCATCAATGACCGCCAGATCGTCACGAACATTGTAAACTGTGGGCATTGGCCCTTGAGCCATCCGTCTGTCATTAGGCGCATGACACGCTGTAGAAGGGGGTCAGCCGCAGTCTGGCGGTGAATTTGTACCAGGCGTGCATCCGATGCTGGCAAGTAGGAGGCTGCGAACTGAACGTGAGCGTCGACCTGGCAAACGAACCCTCCGTGACCGCATGGAGTGGTGACCGACCTAGAGAGGGCGTCGGCAACAACAAGGTCTTTGCCAGGGGTATAAACGAGTTGGAAATCATACCTCCGGAGCTTGAGCAGGATGCGCTGGAGACGAGGCGTCATATCATTCAAGTCCTTTTGTATTATGTTGACGAGCAGACAATGGTCGGTCTCAACAGTAAACTGGGGAAGTTCATAACATAGTCGTGGAACTTCATGACACCAGTCAGAAGGCCGAGGCACTCCTTCTCTATTTACGCGTAGCGCTGTTCTGTGGGGGCCATTGCCCGTGACGCATACGCAACGGGGGCCCATGACAAGGCCTCATCACGCTGCAGAGGCATGGCTCCAATATCAGACTGACTGGCGTCCGAAGGGATTTTTGTTTCCTTGTTCGGATCGAAAAAGGCCAGCACTGGGGCCGTGGATAGCTTGGCCTTCAGTTCCCTCCACTCGAGCTCGTGGGCAGGGAGCCACTGGAAGTCCGTTGTCTTCCGGGCCAGGTTACGGAGAGAAGTGGTATGTGAGGCGAGATTGGGAATAAACTTTCCTAGGAAATTTACCATGCCCAGGAACCGGAGGAACGCTTTCTTTTCCTCGGGCGTTTTCATGGATGTGATGGCAGCAATCTTGTCTTCTTCCGGCCGCACACCCAAACTGGAAATATGATCACCCAGGAATTTAAGGTCCGACTGGCCGAAAGAGCATTTGGCCCTATTGAGGCGGAGGCCATGCTCATGAATGCGCTTGAAGACGCGCTTGAGGCGGCTGATGTGCTTCTGCGGGGTAGTAGACCAAATTATTATGTCGTCGACGTAGACACGGACACCTTCGATTCCCTCCATCATCTGTTCCATTAGTCTGTGAAAGACTTCGGACGCCAAGATGATGCCAAATGGCATTCAGTTATAGCAGTATCTGCCAAAGAGCGTATTGAATGTACACAGCTTTCTGCTTGATTCATCCAGCTGGATTTGCCAGAAGCCTTTTGAGGCATCCAGTTTTGTGAAGAGTTTGGCGTGGGCCATTTCACACGTGAGTTCCTCACGTTTAGGGAATTGGGTAGTGCTCCCGCATGATATTCCGATTAAGGTCCTTAGGATCAATGCAGATCCTTAGCTCACTGGACGGTTTCTTAACACAGACCATGGAACTCACCCAGTCGGTCGGTTCCGTGACTCTGGATATGTCCCCTTGGTCCTGGAGGTCCTGGAGCTGTTGCTTGAGGCGGTCCTTAAGGGGCGCTGGGACCCTGCGAGGTGCGTGTATCACGGGCATGGCGTTGGGTTTGAGTAGAAACTTGTATGTATACGGAAGCATGCCCATGCCCTTGAAGACGTTATGGTAGTGTTGGATGATGGAGTCGAGTTGCGCCCTGAAGTCGGTGTCAGGAGAGGCAGACACATCGCTGGGAAAGAGAGAGTGAACCCTCTGCACCAAGTTCAGCAGCTGGCAACGATCTCGAAGGATAGGACAGCTGTGTGAGCAGAGTGTGTCACCTTGAGTTGGCAGGAGCCACTAGCAGCAATGGCATTCCCGTTATACTCAAGCAGTTGGCATGCAGAAGGCAGGACGGCAGGCTGGACACGGGGGCTACGAAGGTCAGACGATGCAATTAGATTGGCGGATGCGCCAGTGTCCAGGCGGAGCCTTACTGGGGACCGGTTGACCGTAACACTCATCATCCGGATCAATGCTGTGTATTGGAATGGGTTTGGTGCAGCGCTTAGGCGACATCCTGTGCTTGGTTATGATGCCAATTTAGAAAGGGGTTTGCAGGTCATCGCTGTCAAAGTCGGAGGACAGATCTGGGACAGGTTTGTTGATTGTGGGCTGAATGGCCCGGACATCCTGCAAGGCTGGCTGGATCTTCGGAAACTAGCAGGCTGAGTCGACCTGCATAAAGCACCATAGTGGCCAGGTTTGCCACACTGGAAAAAGCATCGGTCTTCGCGGGACATTGCCAGCTTTAGGTGGGCGGAGCCACAGTTTCTGCACGCCGTTGCGTCGGCGTGTTCGTTGCACCACCGCGCATGTGCGGTGCGATCCAGTGTGGTGCGCGGCTGCGCAGTACGTTCCTCGATGTCACCACGTTCGTTGCGTCCCAGCGCGGAGCCCGCGAAAAGCGCACAAAATGGCCGCCTTCGTCAAGACTTAGGCCTTGGAGAGACTTAATTACCTGATCCGTTCTGCCTCGTGGGGAGCTTGCCGCGCCGTTTCAGCAGCCTGGATGCGGGTATAATCATGTGGAGGCGTGCTCATGCAGGTCTCTATGCCAGTGGACAGGGTGAGCTGTTTAACTTAAGCAGCACGGTAGCATGGTGGTTAGCATAAATGCTTCACAGCTCCAGGGTCCCAGGTTCGATTCCCGGCTGGGTCGCTGTCTGTGCGGAGTCTGCATGTCCTCCCCGTGTGTGCGTGGGTTTCCTCCGGGTGCTCCGGTTTCCTCCCACAGTCCAAAGATGTCGGGTTAGGTGGATTGGCATGCTAAATTGCCCGTAGTGTCCTAATGAAAGTAAGGTTAAGGGGGGGGGTTGTTGGGTTACGGGTATAGGGTGGATACGTGGGTTGTGTAGGGTGATCATGGCTCGGCACAACATCGAGGGCCGAAGGGCCTGTTCTGTGCTGTACTGTTCTATGTTCTAGCTGCTGGCGAAGGGGCTCCGATTGCACACCATAAACTATCTGGTCACAGATCATGGAGTCAGAGGTGGACCCGTAGTTGCAGGACTGCGCAAGGACACGGAGGTGGGTGATAAAGGACTGGAAAGATTCGTCCTTACCCTGTAGGCGCTGCTGAACATGTAGCGTTCGAAGCTCTCGTTTACCTCGACCTCAGTGGGCTGTCGAACTTTAGGAGGACCGTTTTGAACTTTGATTTATCCTCCCCGTCAGCGAAGGTGAGCGAGTTGAAAGACGTTGAGGGCATGGTCCCCGGCTGTGGAGAGGAAGAGAGCAATCTTCCGTGCGTCCGAGGCAGCTTCCAGGTCCATGGCCTCGAGGTATAGCTGGAAGCGCTGTTTAAAAATCTTCCAATTGGAGCCCAGGGGCGAAATTCACCGAAGATTAACGTGATGCCCATTACCGGCGGGCAAAAGCGGAGCTGGTGACTCCGGCGTCGGGGCCCGCTTTTAAGCCCTAAATCTCCCGTCCCGAAAGGGCCAGCAGCGGAGTGACGCTGTACGCGTCAGTTTCACCCGCTGCGGAAGTGGCGCGTCGGTTGATGTCGGGTGACATCATCAACGCCGCCCGGCGTTGGAGGTTGGAGGGGGGAGGGGGGGGTAGCGGCGTTGGGGGGGGTAGTGGCATTGGGGGGGTAGCGGCGTTGGGGGGGAAGCGGCGTTGGGGGGGTAGCGGCGGTGGGGGGGTAACGGCATTGGGGGGGGTTAGCGGCATTGGGGGGTAGCGGCGTTGGGGGGGTGGGGGTTGCGGCGTTGGGGGGTAGCGGCATTGGGGGGGGTTGCGGCATTGGGGGGGTTGCGGCGTTGGGGGGGTTGCGGCGTTGGGGGGGGTGGGGCGGGGGGGGGGGGCTAGGGGTGGGGGGTGTGGGGGTAGGGGTGGGGGGTAGGGGTGGGGGGGTGGGGGGTAGGGGTGGGGGGGGGTGGGGGAGGTAGGGGTTAGGGGTGGGGGGTAGGGGCAGGGGGGTAGGGGGTTGGAGTAGGGGGCAGCGGCGTGCAGAGGGGGGCGACGGTGCATTGGCCACGGGCATCCATTGGATGGGGGCAGTGGCGTGCAGAGATCTGGTGATGCCCGGGGCAAATCTTGATTGTATGCCCCAAAGCCCCACATAAATATGTCATTAAATATCACCAAAAAACCTATAGAAAACGTAGTTATTCTTTCCAAAGTGAATCACCTCACACTTCTCCACATTAAACTCCATTTGCCACCTCTCAGCCCAGCTCTGCAGCTTATCTATGTCCCTCTGTAACCTGCAACATCCTTCCGCACTGTCTACAACTCCACCGACTTTAGTGTCGTCTGCAAATTTACTCACCCATCCTTCTGCGCCCTCCTCTAGGTCATTTATAAAAATGACAAACAGCAACGGCCCCAGAACAGATCCTTGTGGTACGCCACTCGTAACTGAACTCCATTCTGAACATTTCCCATCAACTACCACTCTCTGTCTTCTTTCAACTAGCCAATTTCTGATCCACATCTCTAAATCACCCTCAATCCCCAGCCTCCGTATTTTCTGCAATAGCCGACCGTGGGGAACCTTATCAAACGCTTTACTGAAATCCATATACACCACATCAACTGCTCTACCCTCGTCTACCTGTTCAGTCACCTTCTCAAAGAACTCGATAAGGTTTGTGAGGCATGACCTACCCTTCACAAAACCATGCTGACTATCCCTAATCATATTATTCCTATCTAGATGATTATAAATTGTATCTTTTATAATCCTCTCCAAGACTTTACCCACCACAGACGTTAGGCTCACCGGCCTATAGTTACCGGGGTTATCTCTACTCCCCTTCTTGAACAAAGGGACCACATTTGCTATCCTCCAGTCCTCTGGCACTATTCCTGTAGCCAATGATGACCTAAAAATCAAAGCCAAAGGCTCAGCAATCTCTTCCCTGGCTTCCCAGAGAATCCTAGGATAAATCCCATCAGGCCCCGGGGACTTATCTATTTTCACCTTGTCCAGAATTGCCAACACTTCTTCCCTACGCACCTCAATGCCATCTATTCTAA